>NW_008752046.1:59895-76414 GCF_000715545.1 Opisthorchis viverrini | reverse complement strand
TACATACATACATACATACATACATACATACATACTTACATACATACATACATACATACATACTTACATACATACATACATACATACATACACATTCGAATCATCATACATATGTGCCCAAAAAGCAGACACGCTTGAAATGTGGTTCAACAATTCGTTTATAAAACAGTAGATGAAGAACATGACAGGGTAGGAACGTGGCTAATGCTTTGTTTCAGAGACGGATCAAACTCAATTCAACTTGGCACACTCAGAATCCCTCATAGATTGTCAGAATGAGACTGATCAAAAATGAACATTTAGCCAGGGAGCAGTTTCAACCACATGTATGTCTGGTGACTTTGAAGAAAGACACATCTGTCTTTCTCTGCGCTGATCAAGCCTAACTTGTTTTCGTCTTAGGAACTTGTAGTAAGAATGAATACGGAAAACACATAGTGCTTTTACGGTGAAGACAACTCACTTTACAGACACGAGCCAACTCGTAGTGAAGATCTTTTATTGCTGTGTTCTTGGAGTCCAGTATATCCTGTGTGAGGGGTAATTGTATAGAATAGGTTGAGACATCAAGAATCTGGTGCAGTTTAGATAGAAGCAGAAGATAGAATCACGTGACACACACACACATGGTACCAAACGTGGCTCACTAATGCACCCTGTGATATCATCCGTCGTAATTCAGTACCGCTAGAGACGAACCTCTTTGAGAGTCGTTGCACGAACGTAGTCGAATGATTTTTAAAGAGAGGTTTGTTAAACAATCGGTGAATTTAGCGAATATACACTCATTTGCAAACTAATTTGGTTTTTCGAGAGAATCACTTGGGACCCAGATGAACCTCTCGTTTGTGATGTTCCCAAGTAGAACATAAGAACGGAAACTCGGGGACTGCATCAACCTGATGAGCCCCAAGAAAGGCGAAACCAGTCGTGGACTGTCGACGAATTTTCAGCAACCTTATGAGCAGTGCATTACGAATGTACATGTATCGCGATATCTCGAATATCATAGCGACTGAAACATGAGGCTACCTGGTGCAGCACAATCAGTTGCTTGGTGACACCACAAAAGAGAGAGATTCAGCTGGGTTCCAGTTGGGTCTCCTGAAAAACCAAATTAGTTTGAAAATGAGTGTATATTCGCCAATTTCGTGCAATTTGGCTTCAAGTAGAGCATAAGGTCGACGGAAACTCGGGAACTGCGCCTACCTGATGAGCCCCCAAATGGGCGAAAACGGTCTTGGGCTGTTGACGGATTTTCAGTAACCTTATGAGTAGTACATTACAAAGATAATCGGTGGATTTATTGCTGCGCAACGTTTTAATTTTGACACAAAAGCTTCGTCAGGCCAAGTGAGTAAGTAAGTAGGTTGATTGGGTTTTAAGGCAGTCAGCGGACCAATCTGTGAGATTCCTTATGACTAGTGACTTGATCAGTGCTGAGTGTTCAGCCTGATGTTCATGTTTGTTGGTTAGTGGGGGTGACTAACATTTACAATAGATTGGTTAGGGGAGGGGAGGATTTGTCCTAATGATGAACCCGGATTCTTCGTCCTTGCTTTTTCAGTCTAGGACACCTTAATGGAAAATTCCCCTTGAGATCGTTTACAGATTTCGTTTACCTGTGTTCGTCAAAGGGTGCCGGGACAATTGGTTTGGGGGATGGGGGTGGGGGTGGTTCTAACTCTACTCGGATTTTGTACTTCTAGATCCAGACCATTTCACTGATAACTGCACACCGCCTCGTGTCACCTTGACTGATCTAAGACCGCCCTCCACATGTTTGGAAGTCCTACCCCTCTACTCTATTCACGCTGGGATGCTTGGCGATTTCCACCGCCACGGCCACCAGTCGCTGTGGTTTGAATCTTAAACCCCGTCTCAGGATGTCCATATTTTGCAAATCTATCCTATGCCCAGTGTCTAGTGCATGCTCTGCCATTGCTGAATCTTTGACTAACGCCTGGTATTCCTTTGCGTTTCTCGGTGGTTTGTTAGTAGAACGCTTATGCTCACCGATTCTGGTGTGCAGTTCTCTGGCTGTCTAACCTACATTTGATTTTGTATGCACAGTTCCTAGTCCTATCAACCGGAAGGCGATCCTTCAAATGCACCAACACCAAGCGTAGAGTCTTCCCCTTCTGGAATGCTACTTTAATGCTAGCCGTATTCACTAGCCTTCTAATGCGGTCAGATGATTTTTACTCAACCCTCCATCAGGCTCAAGGACGATGCTTTGAGCTGCCTGACCCGGTACTACTCGCAAGCTTCATCAGTAGTGTACACATTTACACCATGGCTTTTTGGTCGCCCTTTTCTGTTCATCCAGCGGGCCTATTTCTACGGGTGTCCAAGTGAATTTAGGTACGGCTACACGCAAACCATATGTAGGACTAGCCATCGTGTGCGGGGTTTTATCCGCGTATTGCGATCTGGATGCCCCCCGGTCATCACTAGGGGGCTATATAACCAGGCATAGTCTCCAATCTTATGGTGGCCAATCTTTTTTGGAACCAACGTCTTAACGCATCTTCCAGAGCGAGTGTATCGACAATTTTCGAGCCAAAGAAGAATGATCTATCACAATTCTCATTATCGTAACCGAGTGGTCTTCATCTAAGAGTTCCATCGAACCCATGTGCTCATCTAGCAGGAGTAGTAGAATCAGAGAGAAAAACACTGGTATTGTATTCTTCAAGATTTTGACCCATCATGATGCTTTTATATCATTTTTTTAAAATTCAGAATTGTCATTCGCCTTAGAAGTGGTAGAGGGTTGCCCAGTTTAGTCAAGTTTTCTCAGCTACACTTGGGAAGCAATCCGTATTGGACAGGTTCTAAGTCAGTGACTAAACCTAGTGAGGAAGGTATACAAAGACACAATTCAAATGCCTCGAGCTGAAGCCACCTTCCAAAGGAAATGTATGAGAGAAACTATCTTTAGTGGCCCACCTCTATGAGTGTTTGTACAAAGAAATACCTACTTAACTTTGCTCAGCTGTACATCCTTTCAGTTTCAGCAGAACTTTCGCTTTTGGTCAGGTTTTTACGTCATTGAATTGACGAGACTATTCGCCATCGATTCTTTCTTACTAGCCTTGTATCTAAAACTGACCTAACCGTATTAAGATCAGAAAAACGCCTTGGCCTCTCTACGGTTAGTCGGCTTTATCCCAACGGCTTGCTGCGCACAGTGTCTGGGTTTAGGTCAGTGATTCCGGATGAGAGGTGGCCAACTCTTGACTTGGCAGAGGAATATGAAGGAGATCACGGAACGCTTGGGTGCTGTCGGTGCTACTCGCCTTCCAGGATGGGGACCGCGTGATCCTCACTGTGCCTGGTTAGAGACACTACAAGATATGGCTGCCAACCGATGTCAGTGGTGTTCTTGTTGTCAGTTTCTATCCAGATAGCCTGAGTGAATGTCTGGAGGTGTAGGCACCTCGGATTGATTGTGTTAAGCTAGCACCAAGTCCCTTCCCCATTCACCTTTACTCTTTTCTTTACAATAAGGCTTTCAAATAAATCATGGTTGTACGGCAGCGAAGCATCGGTGTTGAGCACTAATGTCATGCTGTCGATGATGATGATGATGACTGGATGACATCATGATCGACTGTGTGTTCTGCCGTGAGGATCGCATGAAAGTCGTTCACTTCTACGTCTCCAAGGCGGCCGAGCGAACTCACAGGCTAGATTTTGGAAGACCCTTTACTTTCAACCTGAGTTTTTAAGACCTAAACTGCACAGATATATCAAAAGTCTAATAACCAATAAAAATACCACAAAAACAAGAAACTATTCGAGAAGACGTACATTTAATTTGTGTGAAACTGCGGTCACTGCTGCCGGATCCAAATTACTTGCCGCAAGGACTTCATTCAGCTGAACTTCCTTCTTTTCAACCACGTCGGTGAGGGCTTGCAGACGTTTCTCCAACAACAGATTTTTCAGTCCAGTCTTTTGTTGCACTTCTTGAATCGCGGCAACGAACCGTTCGTAAAGCTCATCTCGTTCCTTTTCCATCTTGAAGGGACAAGAAATGTTGGGGTTAGAGTGTACAGGTAAAAAGAACAAGGTATTTATGCAGAAAAGTGCAAGACTTCCACAAGAGTAACGACAGTGGCCGTGAAAATCTCTTGCTGTGTTTGAAGTCCGCTCACGAAATGAGGGAGGCCATCGTCAGACTCGTTGCGGCGGTGCGCGTGATTCTCCATGCATCTGGTTAGAAATCTTTGAGGGTGTGGCACCGTTCTGACTGCTAAAATGTTAGATGTTGGGTCAGTCCCATTGGTGACATCGGGCTTCCGACTTCCAAAATGTGAACACTTCAGTCTTGATCGTTTTTCCTGGAGCTAAAAGGATGCCATCAATCCGCTTTCCACTCAACTAAAATATACATAATTTCTCACGACTTTATGGTAGTTGGGCAGGAACATTCAATACTTGTGATGTTGATGGAATCCTGTCTTGCCCAATTGAGAGTGGCGTAAACAGAGAGCTGGCCAACCATTGACTTGGCAAAGGGGTATGAAGGAGATCACGAAACGCTTGGGTGCTGTCGGTGCTACTCGCCCTCAAGGATAGGGACCGTGTGATTCTCACTATGCCTGGTTGGAGACACTAGAAAATATGGCTGCCAACCGATGTCAGTGGCGTTCTTGTTGCCTGATTAAATGTTTGGAGGTATAGGCAGTGAAGCATCGGTGTTGAACATTGATGTCATGCTGTCGATAATGATAATGATGATGATGATGATGATGATGATGATGATGATGATGATGATGATGATGATGATGGTGATGTATCGCCTCCGATGAAGCGAAGAAAAATTGTGATGTAATTGCCACAAACTCCAACGTAGAACTTTCAATGTCAGCAAAAGTGGTCCGCAGCGAAAGAAGTGCAGGGTAACAAACTCTGTTCGCAACTGCATTCGCTCTGAGGATTCAGCTAATTCTGACATATCGAACTCCCACTGTCTCTCTAGAAACTTCCAATGTGGAATTGGCGGCTGGCTTGGAAACTGATGTGAACATGGCCGACCTAGATGAACTTGGTTGGTACTCGAAGATGTGGTAAACGTGGACTGACGGTGTATGTTGGCTTCAGACAAATAGGACAGCTCTATATCCTTTCACCTTAATGTGTCTTAGGCCAATTGGCCTCGCAGATTTGTCACAGCCTTCAAACTGGTCCTGATTAGTAGACTATGGTGTACTCTCCAAACTCGAAGACCTCGTACCGATCTGGCAATGTATGTGCAAACTGGCCAGTGTGGTTTTCCATAACAAATCGTAACAGCTTTTCTTCTTCGTTCAAACTTAGAGCAAAAATGGATATCCTTCCACAATGGGGAATAGCACAATTGGGATAGAGCGCTCCTAAAATCGTATGTAGGTTCCGTGAGACCACTCACGACAAATGCTTATGGTTCTCAACTACTCATGAGAACTTAAGTAGTGCGAAATTGCACTGAAAAGATGAACACTGATAGAACCGTAGCTCTTGTAGTTCTTGCGTCATCTAGGACCAAACTTCTTCACTAATGAGTTTCTGGTAGAACGTCCAAAGTGGGGAGTGACGAGGAGCGGAACATCAGTGAAGGCTACGGAATGTATAGTATTAATCTTATGTGATTTTCTAAACCAGAATTGCTACTACGACCGGGTGTCTCACTGGTGTATTGTTCCTCATTTGTTCACTTACGCACTATCAATGTCTCAGATCCTCTACTCATCAACTTTTCGTCTCGCAAATAAAAGGAAACTACCTTTGCAGCATGGGCGGGCAATTTTCAGTACCCAGTACACCTTTGCAACCTAATTAAAGAAGTGTCCCATGTCCTGGCATATTTTTAATGAAAAAACAGAAGGGTGTTGTGAAATTGTGCAGTTCCGCCGCATTCTGCACCCCACCGCCTAATGCTCTTGGGCGTGTGAAACTGAAGCATACTGATGCACCGGCAAGATGTGTTTGCAAACTTGTCTTGGAGGCTTGTTCCCTAGATGGAAAGATTATTATTCGTACTGGTCTTCTGGAACATTACGACAAAATGGTTAACGCTGGGATTTCATGAATAACTGTACCTTACAAGGGTACAGTTAGAACCTGCCTATGGTTAGCAGGGTGTCAAGTACACATAACATGAATAGGGCTTATTGGTTGTTGATCAGGTGGCTGTTGATCTGTTCGCCGAGCTTGGCAATTGGCTTGCAAACGTTTCGTCACCATACGAGGAGACATCATCAGTGCGCAGTTGAGTGGGTACTTCTTCCTTGCCTGCGTGCGTTTATATAGCATTCGAGGGCTACCTGTTATCTTCTGACGTGATTGACTACTTAAGGTAACAGCCACCTGATCAACAACCGATAAACTCACCCGAGCTAGCAATATTTCAACAAAATGAATAGGGCTTTAAATAGAGTGTGTAAGCACAAGAAGCACTTTAGGGAAAAGCCCGAAGGTGGTTTTGGCGATGCCGAGTAAAAAGAGCAAAATCGCTTTGTTCCATTAAACAAAAACATGTGTGAAGTAGAAGGAGACACAGATGTGCTGAAGCCATAATCATCCGTTGGCGCACTTTGTATGTTCAAAGGCTTTGCACAGTATAGAAATGTCAGAATCCAGAGAAATTTCTGGTGGTGTTCTTTTAGAAAGCACTATTATCCTCGTGGTTACCTACGGCATCGTAAGTGGTGCTGTAAGTTTACATCGGTGTCGAATGGTCACCCTGGCTGACTGGTCTGTACTGTAGATTTGCAAACGAACCTCTGTTCAACGTGTTTTACTAGATTTTGATAAATCGTGTCTTTCATTTCTTTTTAGAGGTTTCAAGGTATTCTCCTCAGAAGTCAAGCTTTGGCTTCTAGACTGCTAAAACGAACCCATAATTTCAGCAGAATAGGTGTTTCATCCCTGACCTGTCGTGTGTATTCAGCTGCTCGCCATGGAAGGGTTGAGGTTTGACCTATTGCGTGTGACATACAGTCAATCTCGGCTAAACCAAAAGCACAAAGGTTCAAAATGAATTGACCGTCTTGGGTCACACAGTCAGTTGCAGTTTGTAAACGGCTTGAAACAGTCAGGGCTCGTAGTGACGCAGTTAGTTCAACGATACCTAAATGACGCAAGGTAACCTGAGCGTACAGATCATGGGAAGGTAATTTCATTTTCTTATTACGACGAACGAAACAAGCGGACATAAAACAATAGCATAAAGAGCGTTTCTTTAAACTGAGCTGTTTCAAACACTTTGTCTGGGTCTATTCCTGATACATGCGACAAGGTCGCTCAATACGTCCTGGCTGTAATTCAGAGTGCTGTGGACATTCCATTCGACTTGTGGAACTTCTTGCTTGTAAAGTATTTTGCAGCATTTCGGCACGCTATTTTGAGGGCGGTAGGCCTGATGAACTGCCCAAATACCAGTCTGATTAGCTTCTGGGGCTGAGGACCCCTCAGGTAGCTGAGGGAGTAGCTACTGAATCTTGCTTGTTGTGACCTGATGCACACTGGATGACTCTTATTTTCTCTGAACCCGGGAAATTTCAGTTGTTCAACTGTAGAGATCCACGCAAAAATTGGTGTCACCAAAAAATAACTCGCTGTTTGCGCTTTCGATGCTGCATTGTATTGTACCCATTCAATCGATACTGCACAATGAAAGCTGCTGGGGTGAATTCTGCTTAGTATGATTACGAAAAGCATTAAAAAAGTTTAAAAAAAATGCCGTCCGGTATGTTCGTGGCATCAAAAAAGCAAGATGTAGGCAAAACAGTGTGCTGCCAAATTGTTAGGTATCCGGACAAATTGCAAAGAGAAGTCTTCGTTTTAACTGGATTTCATTTAATGAACAAGAATAGATTTTGAGGCTTTCAGGGATGCGGACGCGCAGACAGGGGACGCATTACCTTGGAGAGAGTCATAGAACTGTTTTTTTTCTCACAAAAGTTATATGCTAGCAACCATAGTTGGCAAGAAGGAGCTGTTTCGGACAGGCAGCCTATTAAGCCAAATACGGTGAAACACTGAACACTGCCCTCGACGAAACTGAAGCCTCTCAGACAAACCACATATTAATAGTGATCATCAAAACTTTAGTGCTTTGCATCTGGTAGACATCCGAACGGACAAAGGTTTGAGCCCTCAGCGGACGCGATAAAAATGGTATCAAAAAATCCTGGGTAAGATTTGTTAGTACTTGCATACTAGGTGGAGAGAGACTAATTACTGTGGATTTTCTAAAAAGTTCAAAGACTATCAACAATCCCGCCTTGGGAAAGCGTGAAAAGCTTCCCCAGTGACTGTGGTGGATGAATTGCTCAAAAATGACAGTGTCCTATAGAGTATCGAGATCGATTCGGGCTCAAACGAGCGTGGCATGATCCCACAACAAAATAACTGTTCTAGGAAGCGTTATGCAAATGCTTTACAAAAGCAAGTATGGGATCATACTAATAACCGAACAGCACATCATTTGGACGGATGTGTCACGTGCAGGACACACGAAGGCATGCCCTGACTGGCCAGAATGCCAGCCAATCCGAGTCAAGTACCTGTGACTTGACGCTTCTCGCCCTCTCACGGAGATTCTGGCACGACCTGGTGGAACACTCTGTGACCACCCTATAAATACAGTTGTAATAGTTCTCCTTTGTTTCCATAAAGGGTTGTGTAGAGCTACCGTGCCTTTTGATATACCATAGTGGTCGGAGCAGGAAGCCAGGGTACCGATACAGAGTTGCACTACTGTCCATCAAGACACAACACACACTAACCGGACATTTTGGAAACAGAGCAAAACATGCCTTTTTGGGTGCAGGCAGTAGTAAAAAAAGTGATTAAACTGCCCTTGTTCAAATGTTAAATGAAACATTTAAAAACGCTCTCCATGTCTTACCCGTTTGAATCTCTGTTCCAAAATATCAAACTGCCATTGAACGTGCTTTTTCTCCTGTTCACAAGTTTTCAGTAAGATTTTGGTTTGCTGCACATAAAGAGAGACAAGTAGGAAACGGAGACATTTAAATGGCCTCAAACGGCTAAGAGTTCGAAATCAAAACCAGTGGGACGAACGATTTTTCCTAACTAAGTGAACATAGATTTATAAAACGCCAAAAACTGTCTGAGCACACATAAGAATATAGTATTCACTGGCAACTACAACATTCAATTTCATTCAATTCACATTCTGTTTAGTTAAGAAAAGATTCATATCCGAAAGGGTGCGGTTATGTTTTACTATTGATTGGTAGTTATTGTGTTCACATTCGCTCTAATGGACAAGATTGTAAGTACGTTGTGCTCAGTGAGGCTATAAACCCTCTAGCGTATGCATGGGACTAGCGAAGCAATTTCCACCGATCATCATCATCCTCATCAATGTCAGCTGTATTCACCGCACTTGTCGTACAGTGGTTGTAGCTGCCAGAGTTTCGTTGAAAGATTTTTTAGGGAGGTGGAGTGTGTAGCTGCGCATTGGAGGCTGATAAGTTAGTGCGTAAATACAGCACTGTAGTTGGACTGTCAAGTGGGGGGTTGGAAAAGGACCTATGCATTGAAGGCAATAGCTTTGATGCACGAGCGCCATTGAGGGCTGGACTAAGCCATATCTGACAATGTCTCTAGCCATTGATGTGGCCAGTCTCGGGGTCCCCATCCAGGAAGACGGCAGTGACCAGCGCAGCTGAGTTTGCTGGTAATGGCTTTTATACTTCGCTGCCAAGTCATTGTTTTACCGCCTCTGACCCTCTTCCGCCCATCACATGATTGTGTACAAAAAGCCCTTCAAGGAAGTCGGTCTACTGGCATACGCGCAACCGATGCAGTGTGATCAGTTCATCTATCGAGGGTGAGTTATTTCGCCACCATTACCTTTTGATTTTTATTTATTATTATTGTCATCATGGACAACAACATAAGATAAATGCACTGGCACTTTACTGCGTACAACCAATTCAGCTGATTTGAATAGAACATTACAATGAGAGACAAAAGAAAGAGGGGACCTATGGCTAGCCTACCACGAACATCAGAGACACCTACGTCTATGGCACTCAGTAAAACAATCTGAATAGAAGCTGACAACACAAATGCCGCTGATTTCTATTAGCTACCATTTCTCGCACTGTCACAAAGCAAGCACATGGGTCACACAAACCTCAGTCTGGAGGGAAACGAGCAACAACAACACCAAAACATTACATAACATCATTCATGTACTTTTACTGATACCAAAAGAAGTAGACAAACAAGCTTTTGAGGAATATATGGGCTAACAAAAAACATCACTTTGCCTAGTTAGAGCTGCAGTGAGTATTCCAAAAGTTTGAGGCCAAGTGTCAGTATAACTCTACCGATATGGCGGCTGGCAGAAAAAACCCACCTTGAACAAAGCTTTATCCTTTTCATAGTTCGTCATTCGGCGCTTAAGATCCTCGTTTTCCTCGCAAGCTTTCTTGAGTGGTTCAACTAGACGGCGATTTTCTGCCTGCAGTTCGGATATCTGACGTTCTAGACGCTCTTGATTCTTTTTCTGTTCGGCGAGTTGTTCCTAAAAGTTTAACCAGTTTGGTTTCCTATATATAAACGTATAGCGTCAAATAAAGTAAAAAATTCACGATGTTTCACCGTACAAACGCCTTTGAGGAAATCAGAAAAAACTTGGTCTTCTCCGAAGTAGAATACCTATATGCCGTTTAAAAGTATTTTTGAAGATATCAACGTTTCTTGCAACTGAGGATAATTTACACCTTTCTTAAAGTTCAGAGACAAAACAGTTTGTGGAAGATAGAGTTGAGGGCACTACTTTCCATTTCCGTGATGCGATTTCAAAAGCTGATAGAAGAGGAAACGCAAAAGGAGATAAGAGTTTGACTATTTAGGCCGTGGTTATACCTGGCGTTAACACAGTTAAACGAAAAAAGTTTGTGCAAAAATGCCAACAGTTTCTCATTGACGCCGGTAACTCTCAGCAAAATAGAACAAAAAAGTCGAACAGTACTTGCACGCGAGTTTACTACTTCACAAAAACTGTTACTCTAGTTTTCGTAAAAGTCCAAGACTATTTCAATTGATTCTTTCATGTTGTTTGATGATTCACAGAACGTAGAGTCTGATCACTGGTTTTATCGGTATCATACATCCTGGCACTGCTTTTTCTGCAACATTGGCCAGTGCTTACAACTCCACTGCGAAAATACGATCACATTCATGCCAGTGTACATGAACTGCGCAAACACTATTCACAATACAAACTCTTGTTTGGCTATTTAGCACTTCAGAGGTTAGCTGGATCACAGAAGAATTTCGCACCTGAATCACAAGCAGCTGGACTCCAAAGAAGGAATAAACATGGTTGGTGGGCAGAGATTATTGCGTTTGTATTACCTTTGTTGCGTTTGTTAAGGTGTAAAAGAGTGTTTAACAGGAACCATCCAGGAAAGCGGCTAAAATATGGGACAAAAAAGTTGATTTGTTCCACGTCATTGTAACTTTGGGCATTTGCGGTTGTTTTGGAGCCATTAAGTTCGTACACTTGCGCAATTTTTGAAGGATTTGAATCAATTAGCCCACGGTTTTCTGTGGCTGTCAGGATACAAAATTCACTGATGGCATTATAAGGAACTTTGTATATTGTCAAAGCCTCGCTGTTAGGCCCGGCATGCTAACCAAGCAAGATGTATCGACAACAAGATGAACGATTTAAAACTGACCTAAAAACCCGATGTAACGTCTAAGCTACAAACCCAAAGTTTTCTCTGAATACGTAATTCCCCAATAATAAATGATAAGCACGACCAAAACGTGAGAAAATCTTCAGTGGTAGCGTTATCAAATGAGCGCGACACCTTGTTTCAGTTAACTAATAATAATTCATCGGATCAGACGGCATGAACAAAAACAATGCCAGTGTGCCAAAACCTGAAGTTACGAGGCTTTTTATTACATGACGGTTCTTTAGTCAACTGGATCCGAAGGAAAGCATCTAATAATTCTTAAAGGTTTGTGTTGATTTTAGTTTACTGGCTAATAGCGCATGCGATTATTTCAACGTAAGTAGCACTTGTATTGTATGACAAATTCTGGATGTCGCTAGTCCTCCTTGATGTTGTTAACTGTATTCTAAAGCTCATAGCCCTGGTGATAAAAATGATGTGAGCGGATAATGGTTGAACAAACAACGTACAAGCCAAAAGTGGGTCATTCGCTACGTGACAGACACATCACATATGAATAGAAACTTATTCTTTGTCAGCTTGGAAAGGCTAGTTGTGCGCCTCTGTTTTTGCAATAGAAACCTACTGACAGCTCACAAGGATTGATTGCCCTCTTGACGAGAAACTTGCCTCAAATACAGTGTTCGTGAAAATTAAAGTAGAATTGAAGTGCACAGGAACAGTGACAAACGAATCTTCTAACAGACCCATTAAACTGTACAATCAGACGCAATAAGCATCATAGCCTCCGTGTGAGTGCTCGGAAAACTATGGTAATTTCTCTCAAGTCACAATAGGCGTGGTTTGGAAATGTACTGGAGATAGTACCGTTCAACAGTTGCGTCAAGGAACTACTGAAATTTCACTGTTCGAACAAATAACCTTTTGCTGATTATCTACAGATATGCAGAAACGTCCAAGATCTAGATGATAGCCTTGATCTTTGAAATGATCCGCATACTATCAATCAGCTATGGAGTTAAGTCATTCAGCAGCTGAAAATTATTATCTGACTGCACTATCAAATAACAGGATATTTTGAAAGAAAAGGGGTCAAAATATCGTGAAAAAGGACTAGCCTACGCCTCTTACGCTGCATCACTGCTACTTGTAATATTACTTAGGCTAACTGCAAAATGCAGAACATCCGACCACTTTCTGATTATAGAAACAGAAAAGTTTAAGACAAAGCTTGTCTGGCCGTTGGTTATTCGTAAACTACACAAACTCAGGAACCTGGACCATGCATGAAGGCACCCGATTATAAAACTTCACACAATCGGATAGTAGCGGGAAAGTATGGACCACACTTTTACGTCAGGAGTAATGTGCTTTTAGCCAGTTACCTACTCACCCCACCACTTTGGATGGGCTCTGGAGGCAAGTGCTGTAGAGTGAACAAACCGATAAAGGCTCTTTTTGGACGCATAAACGCTGTCTAGTGCTTGTCAACTCGAGGTTTTGGTAGCTTGCAATTCGAAGCTATGCCTGTTTTTTTTATAAAAGAGTTCGAATCAATGCAAGACTTCTGCGTATGAAAATATTATTGCAAGCAAGGACTAGATGCAAAATGCTGGATTTATCATCCTGACACACTGCTCCGAGATATGCGCAGGAAAAACCAGATGTAGGCTGCCTCGTCTAGTGCTTTTAGGCCTCATGATCAACAACCAAATCTAACCGGTGAGTTACCTTTACCTGGCCTGCAACTTGGATCGAACCATCTAACGCCACAGTTTGGTCAGTGTTGTCTACTATAACAGTGTAGCACTTTTAAACTGCTATTTTTCATGCCCAGTATCATCTTCCTTTTCCTATCAATATCAGTCACATCACTGTACAAAAGTTTGTTTTACTGAAGTACAACTGCAACCGCCCGCTTTTTGTGTCCAACGTGACTTTGAGGTTTTTGCTGGGTGACTGTTGCTGTGACTGCCGGTTGACTATAATTGGCTGCTACCAACTCCAAACGTGAACAAACATTTTAGCTATAAACGCTGGACCAATATACTCACATCTATGGATTAATATTGCGATCACCGGAGAGTTGGAATACCTGGAAGGTTGAACTTCTCTTGATGTGGTGGTTCAACAAAATATGGAACCAGGGAATCTCTTATATTCAACTGTGAGTCAAGATTTATTTGGATTTTTCTCCTTGAGACTGTGTGCCTGGCTTACATTGTTGCTTTGTCCTGTTCACTAGAGACTCCTTAGGGCCGTTAACCACTACAACACAACCAGCGGCGTAGAACAAACTTAGCGCAGCATAAGCATTGAAAAGAACGGGCCAACTACTACGAATTTGGCAAGTTTCGATGAGTCACCAGTAATGCTGGATTGTGGAGGGTAGCCTAAACATGCCATTCTGACCACTTTAAAAGAAAACAGGACCTATGGTTTATAGGAAAGCGTACGTATTAAAAATCATTGTTTCTAAAGTTTGACCTTACGTAGCCGAACGTACCTTCAAGCTGCTTATGAGTGCCATGTTGTTTACAGTTATATCGTTATAATAGTTTTTCATGTCACTGAAGGCTTTATCATGGTCCTGCATTATTCTGTTGATATGGTTGTTTTTCCGTTCTTCAATGTCATGAAGTTCATTTTTCCTTTGCAAATTGAGGTCATCCACCATGATCTTTATCCTTTCTTGGTGACATTTCTGTTGCTCATTGAGTTTTGTCTCAAAATCTTGACGAATCTGATGAAGCTATTCTCCGAAACGGCGTCAGGTAGATCGAGGAATTAATTACCTGTTTCTCATAATCCTTCTTGAGCTCTTTGACGTGTTCTGCGTTGTGACATATGTTTTCGCTCATCTGGCACTTTAAATTACGCTGGTCTTTTCTTAAGAATTCCTCCACTTCCGCGTTTTCAGCTTGCAGAATTTTTGCCACAGTTGCTGATTCGGACTTTAACTCAGTTTCTCTGTTTTGGTGTTCGTATAGCAAATGCTTCACTTTTTGTTTGTAAACCTAAATGGAAGAATGATGCGCCAGTGACATTTACTTTGAGTTCTAAGTGGTGCCGTTCCTCAGCCTCTTCCATCTCCCTTTCTTTCGTCCGCAGCTCCGAACGAACGTCTTCCAGCTGGGATTTCGTGATCTCCCAAAATGTGTTTATCTTATCCTTTTCGAGATGAAAGAAGTTTCGTTCCTCTCTTTCTCTGTCTAATTCCTCTCTCAGACGTATAATATGCTCCTCCAATTGGGTGTGACTCATTTCTGCCGTGGAAATTCCATCAACTACGGTCGGCGTTTTCGTTTTAGATGCTCTCGTGGCCTTCCTTTCCTTGCTCTTCCCTGACTTCTTTTTAGGTGGCTATTCATAGCGTCATTTTGAAATTCAAGATTCCTCACCATTGTTGTGTTCTTTTCGAAAAGATTGCAAATGTCTGTAGTTAAAGCGGTCAAACTTTTCAAGCATTAAAACAAAAGCGGCCGGTAATTAGGTTTTCAACCTTTCTTCTATAGAAGACAGTAGATAACTAGTGGGACCTTCTGCCACTGCACTGACATGCGTGAATTATGCACTCTGTGGAAGCACCGTGGGCAGTGACTCTTCTAAGGTAGGACTTCACGACAGAATGAGTGGATGGAAATCACGGATTCAGGGATTGATACACAGGATCGAGGCTTTTGCCCAAGTTTCCCGGGTCGCTTTTGTTCTTTTCGGTCAGTGGCTCTCGTTCACCTGAAAGGCACAAGTGAAAAAGGGGTGTGAAGCGCTCTTTATGTTCTCAGTCCGGGGCAGTACGCACTCCAGCGCGAGAATTTGCATAAACAAATGTCTAGTGGTGCTTTGAACTGGGTCCTAGAAGGAGCATGGATAACTGTTGGAGGAAGGTCATTCCATGCAGCTGCTACCCGAAACGAGAAGAAATTTTGCCTGATGAATGTGTGCGCTCTGAGCTTGAAAATATTCTTACTATGTGAACCGTGTGCTGGCTGGGTCGACGGTGAAAAACCTGTTGGCCAAGCCTTGTTCTAACAGAGCATAAGTAAGGATTGGGTCCCCTCGGAGGCAACGATGTTTCAGAAAAAAGAGATCAAGCATCGCGAGACAGGTTTTGTGGCCAGCAAACATTCTCATGGCGCGTTGGTGTACACGCTCAATGAAGGTGACGTCTTTCGTGCGACCTGAGTAACCAACTTGGTTGGCGTATTCCAGGAGCGGTCTGACGTAGGCCCCATAGAGTATTTGGAAGTCCATGCGATTAATACGAGAGAAGGTGCGACGGATCATCCGTAAAATGGCGAATGCCTTTTGGGTCGATTTCTCCTGGTGCAGTGAGAAGGACAAGTTTGAGGAGACCCAGATGCCCAAATCCTTTTGGCGTCTATCCTCATGATGTTTTCTGGTTCTTTTTCACCATACATAACAAAGGCATTCGCTGAATCCCCTCCAAACGATACATGGACGCACTTTTCATCATTCAGAGGAAGGTGCCAGTCCAGTGACCACTGCTTGGCAGCGTCTACATCCATTTGGAGAGAACTGGCATTGGAGCTCTAGGATTTCAAGTCGTCCACAAAAAGTATTTACGGTCAGGCTGGGGGTATGACAGGGGGATTTGCGGGTAGTGGGGACTGCGCGGAAAGAGGACAATGTCATAAACAGTGGGAAATACTCGATTAAATAATAATAATAATATGGACTCGCAAGAACATCTTGGAGGTCGCTGACGTAGATCAGAAACAGGAGTGGTCCCAAGATGGAGCCTTCAGGAACTCCAATGGAGGCCGGCGCTGGAAAAGAGTAGGTCGAGCCTATTCTCACTCGGAATGATCTGTCTG
>NW_008752046.1:42987-57482 GCF_000715545.1 Opisthorchis viverrini | reverse complement strand
TGCACCGGGTTTGAGTCCAAGGCTCCAAAGGGGCCTCTGGGGCGACGTTGTCTGCTTCCTGTCTTTGCGGTTTCTGGGGGTGCTTTCGCTTGCGAGGTTTTTTCGTTCCGTGGGAGTTCGGTTTGCTCGGGTCTTTTGGCTTTGAGGAACGGAGTTTTTCCCCCATGGGCAAAAATTTCGACCGATGCTGTTTGTAGCTCATCAGCATCCCCTTTTCGTCGACCAGATTTGCTGTTGATCAAACATTTGCTGCAAGCATTCTCCTTTCTGGATTCTTGGGTATTTTGGCGCGGTTTGACCGAAAAAGTGTTTTTGTGAGGCCCTGAGCGCTGGGTGACGGCACAAAGAAGTAATGATTTTGGTGGCGCTCCCATGAGGCTCGTTTTCGCGGAGGACTGCACCTTGAAGGCAGCCAGCAGTTTCCTAATCTGGCGAATTTTATGTAGCTTTTTTGGCTGCAGTCGCGTGGCCCACTGGATGTATGAGAGATTTTCCGGATGGTTGTAGCCATGTTTATGGCTTAGGTTGTCGGGGTCCTGATCGACGGTTGTGTCCACAAGCAGAGAGGCCGCTTTTGACGGAGTGGAGCTGGAGACTGGCTTCGCTGCTTGTCCCCGCACATCTGGCTCAATACAGTTCAGAGGCTGACTTTGTTGAGGAGTGCACAGCTGCAGCTGTGTCCTGTGATATGGAGATAAGCGTTGATAGCTCCACTTAGTTTGGGCGCTGCTTGCATGTGGAGTTTGCCTCCTCCAGGGCATCCCGGCCTTTGGTGGGCGAGAGGCCTGTGGTGGTCGGATAAAAACTGCTGTCCGGAGACGCAGCTGTTTTCGTCGGCCTGCTTTCGGGAGCACGGGGAGGTATGACCACAGTCGGCTTGGTCATGAGTTTGGGGGGCTGAATCGGTACCCAGCGGAAGCCTGTTTTGTGCTTCCACTCCTGACCCGCCTTGACCAAGCTTTTGCACTTCTAGAAGACGATCCTCAGATAGGCGTCTGATCATTGGGTTGGCCTTTAAAATGCTTCCAGCCCGCTCCAAGATCTACTGTACGTCAGATGGGGAAGAAAGAGTGACTAGATGTCCAAGAGTTCGCTTACTTCCCTTCTGGCGTAGCCATTCTGCTTGGAGCGATTTATCAGTCTTAGTGAGGACATTGCTAAGGATAGATTTTGCCAGCTTCGCTGGCATGAATTTTCCTGAGAATAACCCCCAGATTATCGGTCTGTTTGCCCTTAGGCGCCTGTCCACTAGAGATGCTGTGGCGGTCTTTGTAGCCGCGTCAGAAAGTTGTATGACTTTCTTCGAAGCCAGAGGACCCGGTATGGATATCGTGAGGTACTCGTTCAGCGAAGAACGTTCCTTGTCCACTTTCGTCCAAGTCGCTGCATTCTTAGCGCCTGAATCCTCCAGTGCCTTAGAAAGACGCTCCAATCTCGTGTCGAGTATCCCGATCAAAGCGGAACACTCACATCGGCCTTTCTAAATCTGCAGAGGGGAATGGGTACTGATTTTTTGGGCTCTCCTCTTGGTTGCGGTATGCATTGGACCCTTAACGTAGAGGCAGCTGGCGCAGACAAACGGGTCAGGAGAGTTAGCTGTTCGGCTTGTCTGGTCGTCCTGTAAACCCGTGCATTTAAAGTGCCACCAGGCTTTGCAGTTTTGGCATTACATACCGCCTCTGACGTTTGACGGGTAGCCATTTCGTCCACATCTGCTGTAGTCTATCAATGGCTGAAGCGTGCAATCGGTGTAAATTTATGTCGTGTTTAGGATTAGATGTAAAATAGGAAGTGTGCGCAAAATATCAAGGGCTGTCTCTCAAATATTTTGTTAGAGTAATAAAATTCAACGATTACTCGTGTGTACTATGTGAATAGGTTGAACAACGAAAAAATTCTTTCACAAATTTGCACGAGGGAAAAACGAAACCGATTTCGAACGTACCGCTGACGTTTGCTGGGTCAACGGGAAAAACCTGTTTGCCAAGCTTCTTCAAACATGGCATAGGTGAGGATTGGGTCCCCTCGGAAGCGATGACACTCCAGTGGAAGTAGATCAAGTACCGCGGGACGGGCATCGTTGTTCACGGATTTGAGACCGGCAACAATTTTCGTAGAGGCTCGCTGGACACGCCCAATGAGGTTGACGTCTTTCGTGCGTCCTGAGTAGACAAGTTGGTTGACGTATTCCAGGAGCGTTCTGTTTAAGGCTCCGTAGAGTATTTGAAAGTCATTTCAAACCCACAAACATCAAACGCCGCTTGAAAAGGCGGGTCGCATCGGAGGGAACTGAGGCGGCAACCACCGTTAGGCCAATAAAAACAGAACGAAGGGGCGCAGAGCGTGTGAACCATGGCTGAGCCACGAGAAGCTGTGAGCTTCCAGGCCAAGCAGAGACGTACCGCAATGTTATGAGAGCATGTGCCCAATGGGTTGTGTGGCGAACAAGGCGTTTTCACGTATGAGAGACTGACTTTTGTTTGGTTTATTTCTCAAGGCTAGGCAACACATAACATCACCAGTAAAAACATAGCAGATAGAGCGGTCTAAAGAAGGGGTCTAGCATGAAGGAACCTGGCATAAGTTGCTTCTGGAAAAAGCCAAGCCAGTAATAGGGAGCACTTTGATCAACTAGACATTGCGGGTGACTTTGCTCCAGGCATATCAAAGAGCGTGCAGGGTATAGTAGTTTCGTATCATATTATATTTTATTTTTATTTACTTTTATTTTATAAATTATTGATATAGATATTTTTCTTTTTTGTCCACTAAATGTACCCTCATGAAGCTCGGGAGAGGTTTGTACCTGATTCATATCAGAGGGTAATTTAGTGTTAAGTGAGGCGGCTGAAGCTTCCGCAGACTGAGAAATGTATGCTGGTGCGTGATGTCTCGAAACCGATCAGCGAAAACCTTGCATATACGGCTGTAGTAAACTAGAAATAGCTAGGGCGTATGTTCGTACTCCATGGAGGGTACACCAAATTGTTTGCTGATTTATGGAAGTTACGCTTCGCCTGGTCTCCGCTATGAAAATATTACGGTCCAACAGACCGTAAAGGAGAGTTAGATTTAGCTTCAACCGTCTCAGACAAGCTGGCTAAAGGCTCAATATTATGAAGCGTGAGCGGTATGGGAGAGGGATGGAATGTGGGGATAATCTTTTAGTGAATGAGCACTGGACGTTCTCAAGTGCTAGTCTACAACTCTAGGAATAAAGGAAGGAGAAAGCAGGAGTTCATTCCACAACCGGTCGCACGCACATCTTGAAAACTGTGACATTCGTGTCCCGAAATTAAAGGAAGCGTAATATTAGAATGCGGAGCATACCTGTTCAAATGGCCCATAACTGGACTTGATGAGAAAAGCATGAAGTACAGGGGTGTTCGAGATCAAGGGTTTCATTTTCTGTTGAACGGGTAATAATAATAAGTTCATTTCTCAGCTTGTAGGGAACATGCCGACTGAGGCATGATCTGGTCGCTAAAACCTGAACACAACACAACGGGGAGTAAGCCACAATCAACGAGTGTGCTTATTGCATGAAGAGTCAACGCAGTTGTGGCAACCGAAAATTAGGGCAACGGACAGTGTTATGTATGCGTGTGAATGGGAACTATCCATTCATAGCGCACCTACAGACCTACCACTTCATATGCGTGCACTTTGCGTCGTCAGAGGATGCAGAATGGTTTTGAACAGCGAGGAACTAGTGATTCGGTTCGGCTAAAATGACTTAAATCCAGTCAAAGCAAGGCGTCAGACATTAAACAGAGCTGACAGAGCTACTGAGGAATGGGAGCAGGTCTAAAAGAGCTGGGGATAAGTAGGCTGGGTACGGAAGCTTAAGGCCGGAGGCAAGGAAATACAACCAGTTCAGTGTAGACGGGCTTGAAAACAATTACGATGGCAGGCGCTGGGCACTGCAACACCACTACGCTTCAGGGAACAGGTGCAAATATAGTCGCAGGAAGTGAACGCCTGCATAAAAGATTGATCAAGTGGTGATTTATGGACAAGAACACTTGGGAGTGTAATTGTCTCACTTGCGGGTCAGTGCCATGGGATTCAAGCTGGTAGATTTGCGTTATAGGAGCTAGCAGTAGGTAGGTTGGAGTTAGAGCGCAAAGAGGGGGGTTTGGGACCTATTTTAAATAACACTTCTAGTGTAAGCTGTGGCACCAAAAGACGCTCAGCTCCCTCAATGGACAGGTAAGAATTGATGGCCTTTTCAAAGCCTACAGGAGATGATATGGCACTGATATGGGAAAGGAGCTTGTTTCATAGTTCAGATTACAGGCAAATGAAGAAATTGTCTAAGAACAGTTCGACAGGTCGACAATGGGAGAAAATATTTAGAGTTGCGGATGTCATAAGGAGGACAGGAAGAAAGGCGTTTGTTCAACCTATTGCGCCTTAGCCATAATGAATCCAGCCCAAGTGAAAACAGTGAAGACGATACGTTAGTGCGGATGACGCCGAAAACAAGGCCTTGCTAAACGAGCTACACATTCTCCATAACGCTCGAGCATGTCTGCGAATACAGTGAGGCAAATTCAAGGGGGCTGGATTCAAGAATGGGTCTCACAAAATTCAAATACGGCAAGTAAACGTGATTGATCGTGGAGGGATTGGCGAATGGAAGCACAAAGCTTGAGAGCTTTAGCCACTTTCTACCACGCATGTCGGTTAAAACTAAACGCACAGGGAACCCTAAGGCCTAGGTCCTTCACTTTGAGAAGAGTAGGAATCGAGAGTCGAGTAAGAATTAGCATCCCTGGAGAAATCTTTAATCGATGTGAGATGTCTTGGCAGTTTGGAAAGGCGAAGGAAAAACAGCAGTTGGAGGACCACAGGAATAAAGAATATAGATCAAACCGGATGTTAGCGAGAGTAGAAAAAGTCAATGGCCTTAAACGAGTAAGCTACCTTAATATCATCAGCGAACAGAAAACGGGATCCATGGGAGATACAATCGGTGGCATTTTGGTGTGTAGTGAGAACAGTAGGTGGTTAAACACACTACCAGGAACAACTTAAGTGGCAGTGGGAAGAATTGATGAGAGGAGATCCACGATCATAGTGACCTGGGTTCTCTGAGTAAAATAAGAAGTGGACCATCGCAGTAGCGGGCCACCGATCCCCGTTGATCGCGATTTGTTGGGGAGTGCACTGTGGGGGACTTGGCCGAACGCCCGGCCAAGCACCGTAGGCGGACGAAACACAATTAAGTTAATCAACCTGGCGTGTGTTAGCTGACAGCTGTGCCATAAACCCATACTGCTGATTGATAAGTATCTTGGTGGTGAGCAGGAAATCCATGACAGAGACTTTGATAAGGCACTTTAGGGCACTAGACAGTAGTCAGGCATGGTGGATCATACGATAGCTGGCTGGAGCAGTTCGTGGACCATTAATTGTGAACCCATCGGCTGGGATGGAGCGTCGGCAGGAAGTAATATGAAACGTAAAATAAGAGAAGCTTAGGCTATAGGCATTTGACTAGCGAAGGGCAACAGCCTTGACAGAGGGAGGAAATGTGTAAGTGATTTTTATGTCGTCCGCAAACGGGAAGGGTTTGCCATGGGACGCGGCACCAAAAGCCCGTTGATGTACACTGGTTAGAGGATGGGGCCTATCACTCTCCCTTGAATGGCTCCTTTGCTGGTCGACAGTGAGGAGGAAAACTTATTGATCTGATGATGGTATTATACATCGTTTGCACTCCTGACAATGTATCCCGGCACCAAAGCTGTCGAACGTCCATCAAAAGAATTACCTGAGATGCTCAACGTGTACTGCCGCCGAACGTGGTCAAGTAGACATGTACAGTGCGTCGTAAACTAGGTGCGTGCGGCTACAGTGTTCCAGAAACTTCGATGCCTTTAGACGCGACATCGGTAACTGGAGTTAGATCATGACTGGCTGATGGGCCTACAGTTTAGAGCATGACGCCGAACAGGCAAGCGGCCCGATATTTCTGCCAATCGCGTGCGGTTTAGGCTTGTCGGTAGCAGTAGCGCCTAAGTGCTTTCGGCGAAGTGGTATCAATCAATAATTTTACCTTACAATGTCACCTTGGAGATTTTCGGCTTGTCCTCGAAGTCTGAGGATTTACTTGCAAAGGCTCAATTGGCATTGGAATCCTGCCTGTCAAGCGTGGTGGTCCTAAAGCGCTATGGGTTTCGGTCTCAGGCGGAGCAGCTGGTGGATATTCCGCAATGATGCTGGGATCGTAAGTATCCAGGAACATCTCTAGACTCAACTTTCTCCCTCCGTCGGGCCGGAACTGCTGGTTCGTCGGACAGATTTGGTTTGTGCTGCGAATCCACCCTGCTGGGAAAATTTGAATACCGTGAAGCACTTTGCCTCACAGGCAGAAGATGTGTCCTGAAATACACTCAGGGCGACTGCCACTATCTTCGCAAACCCAATCTCTCGGATCTTCTTGAACGAGGCGCGCAATTGCGTCGTGACACCGATTCAGCTGGTTCTTCGTTCTCGTGCTGCGGTGGGTCAATTGTCTTTCATTTGTTCTGTTCGAAGCTTTCAGCAGAACAGTGCCTCTGCTAAGGACACGCCTTAAGGAGAAATTCGATTGTGCGAGGCCTTATATGACAGCAGCCTTTGTAAAATCCCATCGATCAGTCCATTTTTATTGAACTTTTGAAGTGCACGCTTCAGCCTCTTATTGAAGCGTTCATCCTAGCCGTTCTACTGCGCATGAAACGGTGGCGTGTGGATGAGTTATGCCATACTCTCGATAAAACTATGCGAGCACTTACGACGTCAGTCGCCCGCTGTTTTGAGATACAGTATTCTCCGGCGTTTCAATGTAACTGGACAATTTCCGTAGTTCAAGGATTGTAGTATCAATTTGCGTGGCTGTTCCCTAAAAGAATTTCTGGTAACTTACTGTAATCGTTGGCCGCGATCAAAAAGTTTTGGCCACCGACTGGATTTCATGGTCGATAAGCAGTCGAGACCGGTGCTTGGTCGGCTGCGACGACGAGCGTAGGTTGGTCTTCAAGTGTGACTTTGATGTTTCACCACACCTCAAGCAGGATATGGAGATTAGCTTGATCTAAGGGTCCAGCCCAGTCCGGTAGACATAAATCCGAACAAGGGTGTTCATCCTGCTTATTACCGGGAACCCTTTGTGAAACTGACAAAATACGATTGGTTATATATCTTTTGGAATGTCAACGCGTTCTGAAAACAACATCCATCCATCCACCATTGATAACGCATCAGGCCGGTTGAAGAATGTTCTTAATTCGTCTTGTGGGTGGCAACTGGCTGGTGTGCTGCTTGATGACCCGCTGGAGAAAGTGTCTTGCTCGACAGCCTAAAGGACTGTACCATCAGTCAAATGAGAATACAAACTGCTTCCAATGCTACGTGGTTCACCCTCGTTTCTGTTGCTGTTACACTGTCATCTGATTTTTGCGCGAAAGGACCAAAGACGCGACAATCCGACAGCTTGTTTGGGGCTGGCGATGGAATGGTATTTGATCTTGAAGTCACGTCTCAACACGGCACGCAGATGTTTGGCGGTATTGACCAGGATCCTCTCTTTCGAGACAGACAGTTTAGGGCGGGTTTTGTTCGGTCAGTAGGGTATGTTGGCGGCCGTAGAGTGTTTTGTGAAGCCTCTGTCGGCAACCACGGCTGCTGGAAATGCACGCGAAATCATTGTACCAAGATCATGGTCCGAAGCATCCGAGGTCACAACGATTTCCAGCGATGGGTCATTGTAGGTGGGTAACAAATCGGAACTAGCATGGATTTGACATAGACGAAGACCTTTGACATTTTTCTGACCACGTAAAGTTGTTATACCCGCAGAACGGCTTGTTCAGGGGGCCTTAAGTCTATGCATGTCATCAACTTGATTATCGTGATGAACGTAATCAAACCACTACTTCTCCGTCCGGTGGGCCGGAACTGCTGGTTCGTCGGACAGATTTGGTTTGTGCTGCGAATCCACCCTGCTGGGAAAATTTGAATACCGTGAAGCACTTTGCCTCACAGGCAGAAGATGTGTCCTGAAATACACTCAGGGCGACTGCCACTATCTTCGCAAACCCAATCTCTCGGATCTTCTTGAACGAGGCGCGCAATTGCGTCGTGACACCGATTCAGCTGGTTCTTCGTTCTCGTGCTGCGGTGGGTCAATTGTCTTTCATTTGTTCTGTTCGAAGCTTTCAGCAGAACAGTGCCTCTGCTAAGGACACGCCTTAAGGAGAAATTCGATTGTGCGAGGCCTTATATGACAGCAGCCTTTGTAAAATCCCATCGATCAGTCCATTTTTATTGAACTTTTGAAGTGCACGCTTCAGCCTCTTATTGAAGCGTTCATCCTAGCCGTTCTACTGCGCATGAAACGGTGGCGTGTGGATGAGTTATGCCATACTCTCGATAAAACTATGCGAGCACTTACGACGTCAGTCGCCCGCTGTTTTGAGATACAGTATTCTCCGGCGTTTCAATGTAACTGGACAATTTCCGTAGTTCAAGGATTGTAGTATCAATTTGCGTGGCTGTTCCCTAAAAGAATTTCTGGTAACTTACTGTAATCGTTGGCCGCGATCAAAAAGTTTTGGCCACCGACTGGATTTCATGGTCGATAAGCAGTCGAGACCGGTGCTTGGTCGGCTGCGACGACGAGCGTAGGTTGGTCTTCAAGTGTGACTTTGATGTTTCACCACACCTCAAGCAGGATATGGAGATTAGCTTGATCTAAGGGTCCAGCCCAGTCCGGTAGACATAAATCCGAACAAGGGTGTTCATCCTGCTTATTACCGGGAACCCTTTGTGAAACTGACAAAATACGATTGGTTATATATCTTTTGGGATGTCAACGCGTTCTGAAAACAACATCCATCCATCCACCATTGATAACGCATCAGGCCGGTTGAAGAATGTTCTTAATTCGTCTTGTGGGTGGCAACTGGCTGGTGTGCTGCTTGATGACCCGCTGGAGAAAGTGTCTTGCTCGACAGCCTAAAGGACTGTACCATCAGTCAAATGAGAATACAAACTGCTTCCAATGCTACGTGGTTCACCCTCGTTTCTGTTGCTGTTACACTGTCATCTGATTTTTGCGCGAAAGGACCAAAGACGCGACAATCCGACAGCTTGTTTGGGGCTGGCGATGGAATGGTATTTGATCTTGAAGTCACGTCTCAACACGGCACGCAGATGTTTGGCGGTATTGACCAGGATCCTCTCTTTCGAGACAGACAGTTTAGGGCGGGTTTTGTTCGGTCAGTAGGGTATGTTGGCGGCCGTAGAGTGTTTTGTGAAGCCTCTGTCGGCAACCACGGCTGCTGGAAATGCACGCGAAATCATTGTACCAAGATCATGGTCCGAAGCATCCGAGGTCACAACGATTTCCAGCGATGGGTCATTGTAGGTGGGTAACAAATCGGAACTAGCATGGATTTGACATAGACGAAGACCTTTGACATTTTTCTGACCACGTAAAGTTGTTATACCCGCAGAACGGCTTGTTCAGGGGGCCTTAAGTCTATGCATGTCATCAACTTGATTATCGTGATGAACGTAATCAAACCACTACCACCAAAATTAGTCGGAGTGGGGGCTCATGATGCTTATTCTGCATTACGCCTACGATCTGTTGTGATGTGGCTGGCACTGTCTTGACACCAAACGGCGACCGGGGAAGTGGTATGGACAAAGGTGCATATTGATGGTAAAAGGTTCTAAGGATCCTTCCTCAAATTCAGACTGAGTGTAAGCCTTGGTCAAACCAGTCTTGGCGAAACATTCACCATCAAGCAGACAGAGAGCACTAATGTGCATCCATTGCCTCACTGAGATCGGTGGACTAGTCTGTACACAATCGAATGGTCCCGCTACCCTTTCTCACCAATGGGAACGGCGCGACACAGGCTTCGTAATTGGTCAGTCAAAGAACACCATCCCTCTGTGGTCGAACCGGTTCCTGGTCAACGACCGGAGGGTTGCACATGGTCCCGTGCGTTTTATCCTTAAAACTGTTCTGACATTAGGGGGACGTACCGTCTGGCCCTCGCTTGTATACATCATCCTGAACTATCGGAGGATTTAGGTGGCCGCTTTGCAAGAGATCCTTAAACCAACGATTCGAATTGTGGGTTTGTTCGAGGGCGACTCCAGGTACCGCGTTAATAAGGTGACAAAGCGAAGTATTAGGCGTTTCCAGCAGGCTCAGCCCGTCGATATATTGCAGCCGCATGTGATCAAGTTTAGAACATGACGTCAGGTAGCATGTGTATCTTGCCGTCGTGCTATTGGAGATTATGGGACAGTAAACCTGTCCGCAGAAATTCAGTTTGCAGCCAGAAACACTGTGGACCCAATGCTCACTGGTTTCACATGCGGTTTACCTATTCGCTTCTACGTTCGTCCACTGAGCAGTCTAATGCCAGAACCTGTACCAAGCTACAGACCAACGGAAGTTTTGTTGATACGAACCATCACAAGCTTCCTTCGGTAAGGAAAATGAATTCCAAATGTCACACTTATGGAGTCTGGCCACCTTTTGTGAGAGGCACGGTGGGGTACTGAGATCGACACAAATCCTTTTGGTCATGGGGTTTGCGGCTGGGATATTTATGACTCCTAAACCGGCAATTGGGAAGTGGTATGGACAAAGGTGCATATTGATGGTAAAAGGTTCTAAGGATCCTTCCTCAAATTCAGACTGAGTGTAAGCCTTGGTCAAACCAGTCTTGGCGAAACATTCACCATCAAGCAGACAGAGAGCACTAATGTGCATCCATTGCCTCACTGAGATCGGTGGACTAGTCTGTACACAATCGAATGGTCCCGCTACCCTTTCTCACCAATGGGAACGGCGCGACACAGGCTTCGTAATTGGTCAGTCAAAGAACACCATCCCTCTGTGGTCGAACCGGTTCCTGGTCAACGACCGGCGGGTTGCACATGGTCCCGTGCGTTTTATCCTTAAAACTGTTCTGACATTAGGGGGACGTACCGTCTGGCCCTCGCTTGTATACATCATCCTGAACTATCGGAGGATTTAGGTGGCCGCTTTGCAAGAGATCCTTAAACCAACGATTCGAATTGTGGGTTTGTTCGAGGGCGACTCCAGGTACCGCGTTAATAAGGTGACAAAGCGAAGTATTAGGCGTTTCCAGCAGGCTCAGCCCGTCGATATATTGCAGCCGCATGTGATCAAGTTTAGAACATGACGTCAGGTTGCATGTGTATCTTGCCGTCGTGCTATTGGAGATTATGGGACAGTAAACCTGTCCGAAGAACTTCAGTTTGCAGCCAGAAACACTGTGGACCCAATGCTCACTGGTTTCACATGCGGTTTACCTATTCGCTTCTACGTTCGTCCACTGAGCAGTCTAATGCCAGAACCTGCACCAAGCTACAGACCAACGGAAGTTTTGTTGATACGAACCATCACAAGCTTCCTTCGGTAAGGAAAATGAATTCCAAATGTCACACTTATGGAGTCTGGCCACCTTTTGTGAGAGGCACGGTGGGGTACTGAGATCGACACAAATCCTTTTGGTCATGGGGTTTGCGGCTGGGATATTTATGACTCCTAAACCGGCAATTGCGAGAAAAATGCAGCCAACCGCAATGTTAGCAATCTGTGTGTGTGTGTGGGGGGGGGTTGAATTGTTCTTGATCGGGCCGGCTCCCAGATTTCTCTGGGGTGCCGGGACTGATTTAATGTGCCATGCTGCTTGAAGTTGGAGACGCTTTGTCCTGCTCCATGCTGGTGAGGGGTTGAAATTCGGTGGTGTGGCCCTTCATTGGCATTTTAGCATCCTGTTCCATCGTGTGAAGCAGCCGGGTCCTGATGTCTGGAAGCTGGGATGACTGGAAATCAGACACAAAAATGGGGTGCTTAAATTGGTCCTCTGTATTTGAGCTTAGCCGAAAAAACTCACTCCCCCGATCGACCACACTGGCATACGTGACCAGCTAAACAGTGATTCGGATGATCGAATATCTGGGACAATATTCTGACCGTTTCGGCATCACAGGGCAGCTTGAATGTGCTCCGGTGCGCGTCTGACTTTCACCCCGTCGTCGAACTTAAAAAAAATCTGTTTCGAACATATCTCCCTGCTGCTTGGAGCAGAAGTCAAAAGTGTGACCATAAAGAGGTTAGAATTTGAACTCCGCCTGTGTGGCCGCGGGTACTACATCATGATTGGCTGTTTGGTTCACACTTTCGGCCAACCAGAACTCCCTATGATGTCGGATTGGCAAGGGGCCAGTTCTCTTAGTTAATCGTTTGCGGCGTAGGCTTCTTGTCCGTGGCGGTGCTTCACTGTGGAGAACCTCACACACCTCTGTAGTTGTATTAGCTCTGCCTGAATTGTGCCTGATCAAATCGGTGGAATAATATGAAAGACTCGAGCCACATTTGCGAATTTGCGTCACTTTTGGCTCCGTAGTGGCATATCATTGGGTCTCAGGGGTCGTATGCGCTAGGTAACAGTAGGGGCTGTGTTTTATGGTTGTGGAACATGGCCTCTGCGGATAGAGGATGCCAGGCATCTTCAGATTTTATGTCAACCGATGCCTCAGAAGCGTTTCTGATGTCCTGTTGCGTCAGCGAATCGGTAAGGAGGTAATTAGAAACGAGTATTTGGTTATGCAGGCTATTGAATCGCGGGAAAAATCTAGCGCCACTAATTCTTATAGTTCGGCCGTGTGCTACGCATATTGAAACAGCCTACCGAGATAAGTGTCGTTCCACGTACTTGGAGAGTGGCGCAAACCGTGGAGTGGGCAATACGAGACTCGGTGGAAAGATGTTTAACAGATTACGAAGATTTTGGGTGTATTTGGCGCAGTATGCCATCCAGGACGAGGTCCCCATGACTCCTCCTGAACTTGGGAGAAGCGTCATAATCAAAGAAGCAACGTCAGTGTTGATACTGATACTTTACTACGGTACAACCATAAGGTTCTAATGATATTCAAACCCCTAGAGTGAATGGAAGGAAATGAGTAATCGCTCAGGTGTCATCATCATCATCAACGACAGCATGACATCAGTGCTCAACACCAATGCTTCACTGCCGTACAGCCATGACTTATTTGAAAGCCTTATTGTAAAGAAAAGAATAAAGGTGGATGGGGGAGGGACTTAGTGCTAGCTTAACACAATCATTCCGAGGTGCCTACACCTCCAGAAATTCACTCAGGCAATCTGGACAGAAACTGACAACAAGAACGCCACTGACATCGGGTGCCAGCCATATCTTGTAGTGTCTCCAACCAGGCACAGCGAGGATCACGCGGTCCCCATCCTGGAAGAAGAAATCATGCCATCGACCGGGTCGCCTTAATCCCCGAATGCAGCAGGATGGGGAAACGAAATCAGACAGTAACTTGGTTCTGACACCATAGCCTGTTTTAGTGGCGCGCTCGCCCAGTCGTATAATAGCACTTCGTACTTTGAGGGTGAGAGACGCAATTCGAAACGCATGGTAACATCACTTAGGTTATTTGGTGTGTTTCTTATCTGAATGGAAACTGAAAGAAGTAGCGCAACATTGGCCAAATATTCAATGAATTTAAGGGCTTCCCAGGAAAGAAGGTCCAAAATTAGGGTGAAAGACAACAAAAGTTTCTCACTTAATTAATCCACTATTAGGTTATGGAGAAAAGGTGACAAACAGTAAGCCTGAAGGGCACCACTTTTGGTCATGTTGGGAGAGTATTCCCAGCAGACCTTAACGCGCCCGCAGGTATATAGTATGATGGTTGGAGGACTGTGAAGAAAATGCGTGGCACACCATTGAAAGATAGACATCCCCACAAAGCAGCGCGACCGAGCCGGACATTACGTTCAGACATGAGAACAACAATTATTGTTTTTCTGTGTGACGATGCTCCAGCAGTTGTCGTGAGGTAGAGATATGGTAAATGCAGCCACGACCCGAACGGAACTCTGCTTGGTTTTCACGGCTCTCCTCACAAAGGTGCTGGTATTCCTGCGTGGGATCATATCTGTGGGCAACTTGGAAGCGATCATGATCAAACGGGCACTCTGATAATTGGCTGATATTCAGATATAACATCTATTTTGAAGACAGGAACGACATCAAATATCTGCTATTCCTTTGGCACTTCCTGTCTTACAAATGGTGTGCACAGGTGATTTCGAGCTGAGTAATTCTCCGTCCTTAGACAAAGCGGAGAAAGACAGTAAAAACCTTATCCCTTCATCTTCTGTTACGACCGAGCCAATAAAGTCCCATTGTGACCTTTGACCTTTATCTTGGAGATATGTATCACTGAGGGATTAAACTTGAATCGGGTCGTGGCCTGGTTCACAACCAAACGCTAAACTCTGCACTCCCGATTTCGAAAAAGTCTGTATTTTGCAGCCTGGCTTATTGTGGCTCCAGTGACAATTTTTTCACGACCTATCCTTAGCAACACTGGATGTCCTACAGATGAATGGTCTCCTCATCGGAGCGGAAAAA
>NW_008752046.1:19413-38667 GCF_000715545.1 Opisthorchis viverrini | reverse complement strand
CATCCAAGAATACTTGCGCCTTTTCCTCCTCTTCGAACATGAGGACGATGTCGTCTGCATATTCCAGATCGACAAGGTTTTCTTCACTGGCTATTTGAACACCAGGGTTTTGGAGACCCTCCAGCGTTCGTCTCATTATTTCATCGACCACAAAGTTAAAAAGGAATGGAGAGAGTGGGCATCCCTGACGGACACCGCTTTGTGTGCGGAAGCTTTTGGAGAGCTCAGGTGTACCGCCCTTTCGGTGTCTAGCTGTCATGACCATCAAAGGAAGCACGCAGGCTGGGATACTGTCAGGTTGCGCAAGCCTGGACAGGGGAATTCGAGAGGCGGAGGCCAGGTCCGAACCACGGACCTTCCGTTCAGTAAATTTGCACTCTAACCACCAAGTCATCTCGCCAGAAAGTGGAAAAGAATGGACGACGGAGGCCTAGTGCTGGCCTATGTCAAGCATTCTGAGGGGCCTACACCTCCAAGCGCCCAATTAAGCGATCCGAAAAGAAACTGATAGCACGAACGCCACTGACGTCGCTTGGCCGCCATTTGTTGCAATGTCTGGCGGGGTCATGGGGACCCCATTCTGGAAGACGCACTGCATCAACAACTCCCAAACTCTTCGTAATCCATTTCAGGCCATTCTGACAAGTGATGTACTGTCCACCTCGTGGTTTGTACCATTCTGAAGGACGCACGGAGAACAGCTTTCATCCCGGTAGACGGTGTTTCGGCATGCGTCGCACATGGCTGAGCCATCGTAGTCGATGGAGCTGTATGTTATCCCCGATTGAAGTACCTGCTGCACAACCACATATATGAATCCCAATCAGCTCGTTTCTTGCACACTTACGCCATCCGAAACCCGACAATGCTTCTGAGACGTCGGTGATAAAAAACCTGAAGACGCCTCACATCATTTGTCCGCAGAGATCATTCTCGCATCCGCCATCCGAAGACAATGCTTCTGAGACGTCGGTGATAAAAAACCTGAAGACGCCTCACATCATTTGTCCGCAGAGATCATTCTCGCATCCATACAACAACACAGCCTTCACCGTATCCTGGTACACGCGACCATTCCTGACGCCACAAGTGACGCAAATGAGCAGACGTGATTCGAGCTTTTGAGATTCTTGAACTGACATCATCAGACACATTTCCATCAGACCTAATGCAACCACCGATATCATCAATCGGTTTCCGCTGTCCTGGAACTTCGTACTACAGAAAGAACAGTCTGTGATCGACACATCTAAATTAAGTGATCCCCAATATTCGTGCGCCTCGTGTTTAATCCAAGACGACTACCCAATCGGGCCTCAGCAGTCCTGAGTCTGCCTACCTGAGCCTTCATGTCACGAGCCTTTAGCCTATGTAGTAGGGCACCTAGAGCATCATAGGAGATGTTCTTGGCCGACTCAGACCTACAGTCAGCTGAGGTGCAAGTAGACAATAAACAAGGTGCGGTGGACCTCACTTTCTTTAGGTTTTCTCACAGATGTTGCCAAACGAAACGCACAGAGGCGACTATCAACTAGTATCCAGTCAAACAAATACCCTTTCTCTGGGTCGCTCGGTACGATACCCACCCCAGCATATCCAGTTGCAGTGGCCTCTGAATCACCAAACATGCGCAGCCGGAAACTGGAAAAGAGCGAGGGGACAATCATTTTGATCACAGTACTTGCGTCCTGCGTCCTTGTTTCTGACAGACAATATACGTTAATGCAGAGGAAATCCAGCGTACGAGCAAGAGCCACCTTTTGACCTGCTTGTTTCAGTGTGCGAACATTAGAGGCGACTAGGTAGACAGGCTTTCGGGGTTTGAAAACAGACTTCGAAGTGCTTAGTGTTGCGACTGAACTCGGACGTACGGAAGCTGCAGCTGGGTGTGATGCGAACGGTTAATCCTAGTGCTAGGACCTGCGAAGAACGTATTCAAATTTGGGTGGGGTAAGGTGGAAGACGGGAAAGGTGAACGTGTAAGAGGGGAGGCATCAGAAGTGGCATGCTTCTGTTTACCCGCCTTACTGTATGTAGCAGGTTAGGTGACCCGGCTGATGGCACCACGCGATGACCGATGTGGCATGAGAATATTGTTAGTTGTGAATGTCATGGTTGTACGTGGGCTGGGATGATGCCCACACCTAGACAGGGCGATTGGGGCCTTCAACCAAAGTTTTTAGCTTAAAAGCTTAACCGCAAGGCAGCGGTGTTCGGCTGGAAATGCAAGCACATTGCCGTTTCTTCGGAACATGTCACCACGTGCTCCGACCAGGCCTCTTACAAATGACCAGTCTGGTATGAGAGACTGTGAATGTCGCACGGACACCCTCCAATATAGCTCAATGGGTCGCCGAGTTACACAAACCGCCACACTACGGTAAGATCCAGTCTCTTCGTGGCCACTCGATGTCAGTGACGTTTGTGGCATCAGTTTCTTTGTAGGTTGTCTGACTGAGTGCTTGGAGGTGTAGGCGACTCAGAATCCTTGCGATAAGTAGGCACCAGGTCACCTCCCTCATCCACTCTTTTCTTTTTTCCATTCCAAGGCTTTAAACATAATTAAATAAACTTCATGGTTTTACTGCAGTAGGGCACCAGTGTTAACACTGATGTTGCTGTCTCTGATGGTGGCGTAGAGTGGCGTAGTGAAACCAGAAAGTTCAAGAAGTTGAAGGGGTCGGCTCGGCTGGGAATTCACGGAAGCCGTTCCAGCTAAGACGTGCAACAGTACGTGGGCTGGATGATGCCCACACCTAGACAGGGCGATTGGGGCCTTCAACCAAAGTTTTTAGCTTAAAAGCTTAACCGCAAGGCAGCGGTGTTCGGCTGGAAATGCAAGCACATTGCCGTTTCTTCGGAACATGTCACCACGTGCTCCGACCAGGCCTCTTACAAATGACCAGTCTGGTATGAGAGACTGTGAATGTCGCACGGACACCCTCCAATATAGCTCAATGGGTCGCCGAGTTACACAAACCGCCACACTACGGTAAGATCCAGTCTCTTCGTGGCCACTCGATGTCAGTGACGTTTGTGGCATCAGTTTCTTTGTAGGTTGTCTGACTGAGTGCTTGGAGGTGTAGGCGACTCAGAATCCTTGCGATAAGTAGGCACCAGGTCACCTCCCTCATCCACTCTTTTCTTTTTTCCATTCCAAGGCTTTAAACATAATTAAATAAACTTCATGGTTTTACTGCAGTAGGGCACCAGTGTTAACACTGATGTTGCTGTCTCTGATGGTGGCGTAGAGTGGCGTAGTGAAACCAGAAAGTTCAAGAAGTTGAAGGGGTCGGCTCGGCTGGGAATTCACGGAAGCCGTTCCAGCTAAGACGTGCAACAGGACCTGGATTTATCTCCGTAAACGAGTTAGTGAAAGATAATATTGGAAATCTAGTGTATGATAATGACTACCGTCGCAATCTTTGAGCGGACTATTTTCAACAGCAGTTTTGTTGGCTTCCAGCCGTTCATTCTACCCACTGTTTTTGAGCAGTTGCCGGTGAATTTATACCATAAATTTCCCAGCCGTTCCACCTACAAGGTGTAAGTCCAACGCCTATGGTAACACGACTTTTTCCGGTACGTGAGACACTGGCCCGAGAGCGTCGGACAGGATTTTGACATGTCGGGGGTACACCGACCATCTCTTTACATTACGTCGAGTTAATGAGCAGCACCAATTATATTGTTGACCAGACATCACGATTTCCCTCGAATTTAGACAGGTTTGCTCTTCTAAATAGTTGTGGCCAGAAAGGCATCACATCGAGATTATTAAACATTCTTCGTGCCCTGTATTTGCTTATCGCCGGCTGTATTAAAGCATCCCGACCCAAAGCTGTCACCTTTTCCAGGTGGTTGGGCTTCTGTGCTGCAGCGATCCTGCGGGCTATACTGGCTGTAACTCAGTTCCTAAAGGTTCAACTATGCCAGGAAGGCTAACGGGGAGCAGCCCGACGAAGAACAGCGAGTCCTCGTACTACGAGTAATCGTATTACGAGGCGGTCTGGAGGTAAAGTCGTACTGTCCTCTGCGATAGGAGTGTGAAGGCAGTAAAGCGTTTCCCACAGGCGACCAGCATGTCCATATTTATGGAAGCAGCGATGCTGTCTTCCCCTGAGGAAGGACGGCTTAGAAAAGGTCGGCCCCAAAAACCGCACACTCCGATCGCCCAACAGTTGACCGTGACCGCCGGCGCATTATTCAATACTTTCGAAATACTTTTAAAGTCAAAGAGCTCGATGCTGCTCAAAGGGCACCTGCTGTGTGCAGCCCCTGGACCAGGCCGGCCCCCTACAGTCAAGTAGGTCAGACTATTGAGCCATTGGCTCTGGGAAGGATCCTCCAGGAAAATCCTAACAACCGCTGTCTCGCGGTCCAGACTTGAGTCAGATGCTAGGTCCAGGGTCCCCGAACAAAACCCTACATCATTTCACTGCCTTGTGGGTCAGACTTTTGAGTCAAAGGCTCAAGGTGGGGTACCTCAGCTAAGCTCTCTTCTTCGGCCTGGGCAACCGGGAAGTATCATTTGCCCTTGTAGCTCTTCGCCTACCGGCCTTCTCCATCATTTCTTCCCAACCTATCGTACAATGCAGTGCAATGAAGCCATCTGCCAATCCCCTAGCCACTGTTCCATGTCTCCACCATCGCCCAGAAAAATAAACCAAAACACTCGCCTACTAACCTCAAAAGATCTGATCCACGTTGCACCCTTCAATGTCCATACTCTACGTCAGATTGGGCAACAGGCATTTCTTGCTGAAACCTTACTCTCCCTCTTTATCTATGTATGTTGTGTCTCTGAAATACGCACACAAGACCCCACTTCGATCGTACTCCTCAAGCCGCCCAGGACTAGCCCAGATGTTCCACACTTCACTCTTCGGATATCCGGTGATTCTGACGCAATGGCTCGTGATATCTACGGTATGCAGTAAGGCCGAAAGCGCCTTACTGGACTGGATCCCAGTAAACAGTCGCCTTTGTGCTGTGCGGTTATCTGGTTCAATTATGATTAACGCAGGTCGATGCGGTAAACGGTGTTTCTTCCGAGACTGAGAAGGGCGAGTTTTCTCAAGATCTGTCACGACTGCTTCGGTCGGCAAAAAGGATGGTAATAGTAATCCTGGCCGGTGATATGAATGCCCAAGTGTGACGACTAAGTCCGGAAGAAGCACAGTTAGGTGGTCGATTTGGAGTCGATGCTGAGCATACGGATAACGGAGAGCGGCTTCTTCATTTGTGTACAGATCATCGTCTGTTCCTGGCCAGTACGAACTTCCAACACGACGCACACAACGAGTCACTTGAAAGTCACCTACCACAAGACAATCGTGGACTCAATTGGACCATATGGCTATCAGTTATCGATGGAGAGCCTCAGTTAAGGATTGTCGTTCCTTCTGGATTAACGCAGGTCGATGCGGTAAACGGTGTTTCTTCCGAGACTGAGAAGGGCGAGTTTTCTCAAGATCTGTCACGACTGCTTCGGTCGGCAAAAAGGATGGTAATAGTAATCCTGGCCGGTGATATGAATGCCCAAGTGTGACGACTAAGTCCGGAAGAAGCACAGTTAGGTGGTCGATTTGGAGTCGATGCTTGAGCATACGATAACGGAGAGCGGCTTCTTCATTTGTGTACAGATCATCGTCTGTTCCTGGCCAGTACGAACTTCCAACACGACGCACACAACGAGTCACTTGAAAGTCACCTACCACAAGACAATCGTGGACTCAATTGGACCATATGGCTATCAGTTATCGATGGAGAGCCTCAGTTAAGGATTGTCGTTCCTTCTGGGGTACGCAACTGGACTCTGATCACACCATCGTGTGGGTCCGCTTAGCACTTCGCTTTGCGCCAGCACTACGCGTGCCGAAAGGGAGCAGCTCCGTTCATCAACTTCGACAAGTTTCAGTAGCTGAAGAGTATCGAGCTGATCTGGCTAGAAAGCTACTGAAAACGCACAGTCACGTGGATGACCAAGATTCCTTCGAGGATAAACGGAGGCGAGTTAAAGAAGCAATGCTGTCACCTTGAAGAATGACAGAGGATGCTGGTGGAATTCGAAGGCCCAGGAGATGGAGAAGGCTTTGGCTGCAGACAACAGCCACGCCCTGTTTCAACTGATCTGATCAGCAGGTCAAAAGAAGGCAGGCGCCAGTGAGACAATATTAGAAAAAGACTTCCTTAATCGCCGTCTTGAGCAGTGGGCTTAGCACTTCCAAGAACAGTTTACTGGTCTCCTTCAGCACAACCGCTGTATGAACCAAGCGGACCCAAATGGAACATTGACACCAACCCACCATCAGCAACCGAAATTCAACGCGAGATTTCAATCCTGAAGCGCGACAAGGCACCTGTCCCGGGTGGTCTACAGCCCGCGCTCTTCAAAGAATGTGGCGAGGTCCTGGTGAACAGTCTAACCGCCATCTTACAGGAGATTTGGAACGAAAACAGAATACTAGCTGAATGGTGCTCCTCGACCGTCGTCTCAGTTTTAAAAAAGGGAACAAGAATGTCATACAAAAACCATCGTGGCATCAGCTTGCTATCCGTCGCATCTAAGGTGCTCTCTGGGATTATTTTGCGCAGATTGTTGGATTATCGGGAGCGACAGATTCGTGAGAATCAAGGTGGGTTTCGCCCTGGTTGAGGATGCATTGACCATATCTTTAGCTTGAGACAAATTCTTGAACAGCCTTACTTCTTCAGATGTCCCACGTTGGTCGTCTTTCTTGATTTGAAAGCTGGTTTTGATTCTGTCGATCGTCAGCAACTTTGGGAGTGTCTGGTGATCAACGGTATCCCTTCCAAATTTCTTTTCCTTATGAGGGCACTGTATGCGAGCTCCTGTGGGCGCGTGCGAGTATACGGGGAGCTCTCGCCTGAGTTCACCACATCCAGTGGCGTAAGACAAGGCTGTCTTCTCTCCCCTTCTTCAAATTTGTTATTGATATACTGCTTGAAATTTCTCTGCCTGCCCGTGAAACCTCGGGAGTCGAAATGCTCCCGGGACGTTCTCTCACGGACATTGAGTATGCGGACGATATTGCTCTCTTTGGTTCAAATCCTTCCCAGATGCAAGTGATTTTAAATAACCTAGACAGCTCTGACGCACGGTTTGGTATGCGCCTCACACCTGCAAAGTGTAAAGTGCTGCTAGAAGACTGGATGGGATCAAACGCGCACTTCATGCTTGCAGGTGAGCCAATCGATGTGGTAGATAAGTTTGTTTACCAAAGCAGCTTTATAATTCCCGGTGGACTGGCTGGAGGTGAGATTATTTTTCGAATTGGAATGGCCAGGACAGCTTTTGCCAACCTCCTACACCTATGGCGCCGATGTGACTTGAGTTTGTCTGTCAAGGGCAGGGTTTACACCACGATAATGCGATCCATACTGCTTATGGATCAGAGACGTGGCCCCTACGCGTAGAGGACATACGGATGATGTCAGTGTTTGATTATCGGTGCCTCCGAAGCATTGTTCTGGTCTGGTGGGAACATCGCATTAGTAATTCTGAGGTACGCCAAATGGTCTTAGGAAGAAGGAACTCTCGCGATGGACGAATCATTCACGCTTCGTGGGCTGCGCTGGTTGGGTCATGTACTCCTCATGCCAGAAGATCGTCTGCCTCTCAGATCTCTTTTCGCCCAGCCCTGTGCTAAGTGGACAATTTATGATCTGACAACAAAGTACGAAAGCACTAACCTGTAAACTGAGTCTGGGAACCCTGGATGGGGACCCCGGGACTCAAATCACCAGTGGTTAATGACATTGACAGAAATGGTATAATCGCGCAGTCAGTGGCGCTCGTGCATCAAAGCTATCTCCTTCAATGTGTAGCTACTCGATTTCCGAACAAACTGAGTATGCCTTCGCCTCCAAGGCTTGGTTTTGTATTCCACCTTCCAGTTTTCCGGTGATCGAAACTGTAGCAGCTGGAACCAATGTACCTATGGCATACAGTTTACAACTGATGAATTGAATTGATTGTATTAAGGCGTGAGCTTGCTGACCGGAATGTCTATGGTTCGAACCCAAAATCTCGACAACAAGTTGAGTTTTTTGGGGCATGTATTACCCATGTTCAGCCACTACCTACCAAAGAAATCGTTGTTTTCTGTTTCAAGTGAAAGGTTAGTGGAGAATAGGTCTTAGCATGACAACGTGAAATGAAAGCGGCTGCAGTCAAACTGAGTGCTATGGAATCCTTATGGCTCCCCGGTTGAGGCCCAAATAACTCTGCGTGCATACGGCTGGAAAGCTTACTGAACATAGCACGCAGTCGATTCCAGTGGCGCGCATGCTGTCGTTCCCTGATCGAACTGCCCGGCTGGAATTAGCCTGCGATTGTGCACTGGACATATGCCTGGTCAGGCCTTCGGGTGACGACGGGTGGTGATGGCGCCTCAATTCGATGTAATCACCCACTTCAGTTTATCATCTACAAGCCGTGAGTACGTTGGTTCCAGCAGCCACAGTTTCGGCCGACAGGGCAACTCGAGAGGCAGAGGTCGGGTTCGAACCCTGGACCTTCTGGTCAGTAAATTTGCGCCCTAAACACTGATACATCTCGCAGGATCAACGAAAAGAACATAAGGGAGCGTCGTCACTGGTTACACCTTACAGGGCCTCCATCCTAAGTGCTCCACTTTCACAAGGTACTTTTAAATGCCATCCTATTGGGAGGGTGGAATTGGGCAAGCGATATTCCACTACGGTATGACAGCCATTTTAGTCATCTTGAGAAAATCACCCAGGATGACTTCACATAGCACAGCAGAATACGAATTGCTATCAAAGGAGCAGTTCGTTTATTCGAACCAGGAGACTTGTTTGGTAAACTCTCTTCTCGATGAAATCATCCAGAAGCTGGATGGATTGGAAACAATTGAAGCTTTATATGTTGAGAAAAGAAAGCGTTCAGCTGTAGCACCCTTTCGGTGCCTAGCTGCCATGCCACCCGAAGGAAGCAAGAGGGCTGGGATACTGCCAGGTTGGGCAACTCGAGAGGCAGAGGTCGGGTTCGAACCCTGGACCTTCTGGTCAGTAAATTTGCGCCCTAAACACTGATACATCTCGCAGGATCAACGAAAAGAACATAAGGGAGCGTCGTCACTGGTTACACCTTACAGGGCCTCCATCCTAAGTGTTCCACTTTCACAAGGTACTTTCGAATGCCATCCTATTGGGAGGGTGGAATTGGGCAAGCGATATTCCACTACGGTATGACAGCCATTTTAGTCATCTTGAGAAAATCACCCAGGATGACTTCACATAGCACAGCAGAATACGAATTGCTATCAAAGGAGCAGTTCGTTTATTCGAACCAGGAGACTTGTTTGGTAAACTCTCTTCTCGATGAAATCATCCAGAAGCTGGATGGATTGGAAACAATTGAAGCTTTATATGTTGAGAAAAGAAAGCGTTCAGCTGTAGCACCCTTTCGGTGCCTAGCTGCCATGCCACCCGAAGGAAGCAAGAGGGCTGGGATACTGCCAGGTTGTCTAAGCCTAGACAGGGGAAGTCGAGAGGCAGAGGTCGGATTCGAACCACGGACCTTCCAGTCAGTAAATTCGCGCTCTTACCACTTGGGCCATCTCGCCCCATATGTTGATCTCCAGTCAGTATCTGATCCGTCAACCACCGAATACGGTTGCTCAAATTGGAGGCAGGCAACCTGTCCACCACTCCACTCCACTCCACTAGCTAGTACAGTTTCTGATGAACTGAGGGTTTGTCTCTGTGGATCGTTGCTTTCAACCCTTTTTATCACACCAGCTCAGAAGGATCACAACTGCTTGAGAACACCATCAATACAAATCCACGAACTTTCTAGGGCTTGCGAGTGTTGTATGTTGCTAGTCACTGTCAATCTGGTTCGGTGTTGGAAAGGTTCCACTGACGTCAGATGATAGTTACTGGTTGATCGCATGCCATGTGATGGTAGAGCAATAAATATAAATAGTTCAGCTGTAACACTTTCGGTGCCTAGCTGCCATGCCACCCGAAGGAAGCAAGAGGGCTGGGATACTGCCAGGTTGTCTAAGCCTAGACAGGGGAAGTCGAGAGGCAGAGGTCGGATTCGAACCACGGACCTTCCAGTCAGTAAATTCGCGCTCTTACCACTTGGGCCATCTCGCCCGATGGGCCGCCACCCACGACCTGGGCAAAATGTGGCATGCGCTTCTTCTGTTCCGTGTTTCCCATTTAACTGATTAGATCAGCATTCTCTTATCACTATTCTGTACCACTTTATTCGCTACGGAATTCCTTCTTGCTTGCAGGCTATTGCCCGGACTTGACTGCGGACAGCCATTCCCGTCGAAACTTTTCTGGACTGCGTGACGACACTGGATTCTTCACTTCTTCTGGACGAGTTTAAAGCGCACAAGTTCCGCCGTCTCATCGGTTCTTAACTCGTTCAGACATCTTGAAGCGCCGCGTCGAATATACAATGTCTTTTAAAGACCTTGCTGACACGCATTTTTCGTACGGTTTCTTGTGACTTCTCATCAGTTGTTTTCAGTTTCATTCCAAAGGTTGTCAATGGCGGAATAGCTGGCATCGTCGGTGTTACTTGTGTGTTCCCGATAGATTTGGTCAAAACTAGGCTTCAGAATCAGCAAGAGGGATCGCGAATGTACAAAAATTTGTAAGTTTTTGATCTTTGTTATGTTTTTGGGTGAGAAACACGCTTCAAACGTACTTTATTTATAAGATAAAAGGCTATATCTTATCAAGTCCTATGTGTCTCGATCGGGGTTGCCATCTCAGCCTGGTCGTTGGGCTTGGATGCGGCCATGACCCGGTGAGCCTCAGTGGCTCACCAAGGTCCATTGGCCAGAAAAGTCAATGAAGTACAGTCAGCCAGCAAGACAGAGAATTAGGGGCCATCTGAGAGGTACAGTGATTTCCGCGGGAAGAAATGTTTCCTATCGATTACCGGTATGTTCTTATTAATAGAAACTGCTGCTGACGTCTCCCGAAACAGGATTGCGTTAAAAGCTTCACACTCCAGTCGTTTATGGGTCTCTGCTTCTACGTAGTCCAAAATCAAGTCTCACAATGCCAATTCGTGAAAATGCATTCCCTTTTCAGCTAAAGAGGAAGCCCTGAGGCTTGCGGAGCGTTTTGCACATGTTAGCAGTTGCGTGAACTCTGGTGGGAATCACACCCTTTAATTGGCGTCATTAATGGCCTGGGAAGGACATATCATTGGGTCTCAGTAGTCACCGGGATACATTACTGTTATTGCCAGACTTGACTTCTGGGCGCAGATGATCTGTATGGTCTTCAGGTTTGTAACACGTGGAGTCTCATGAGAGTTACTAGTACCGGATGACGTCGACGAATTCGTAACGGTTGTACGGAAGCTACTACGGTGGCGGAAAACATCCAGCACCATGAAGTGGCATGACCTGGCCAACCCTGTTGATTCTTGTGGGCAGCATGGCAGCTTCGTCCGTTCAGCTGTAACACCCTTTCGGTGCCTAGCCGCCATGCTACCCGAAAGAAGCATGAGGGCTGGGATACCGCCAGGTTGCCCAAGCCTAGACAGGGGAAGTCGAGAGACAGAAGTCGGGTTCGAACCATGGACCTACTGGCCAGTAAATTCGCGCTTTAACCACTTGGGCAATCTCGTCCCCGGCACGACAGCTAGACACCGAAGAGGTATAACAGCTGAACGATTTTAGAATTTTATGCGTTATCTACAAGGAGCATCAGTTTCCCATGACCGTATAGATCTCGAAGGCTGGATTGAGTTCAACGGTGTGTTCTATCGGCCTCTCAGATACCATGCCATACCTAAGTGTTCGTGCTCTCGGTAGAAATCAAGATATTCTGAGAAAAAAAAGAGTAATTGGCAGGCGAAATCGCAATAAATTTCATCTGATTCGCTTACAGTCCCCTTTTTTAGGGGGCATAGGAAAACGTGAATTACTGTTTTTCTTGTCACTTTAATCTTGTCATGCAGATGACCTCTGATGGCGACGTTGTACGCATCCGCTGCGCCATTGCCAGGGTCGTGAGTATATCAGTATATGCAGCCGACCAGAATTTGGTCACTCGAGAGCTGGTTAAAATTTCAATCAATTTATGTAATTGACACGTTAGAGTATAACTTAGGAAGCTGCTAGACGATTGTATGTAAACTTGCTCACCTTTCATCGGTGCGCAGGTGCAACGTGTGGATCGTATTGGCCGGTGATAGCGGTGTTCATCAAACATTTGAGGCCAACTAGCGTGAACTTTGGTGACGAAAGTCGATTAACACGCCGTGATAGATAAAATGAAAGGAAATTCTGACTGGTAGCGGGTAGGATTGGTAAGATATCGTATAACTTGAACCTCTTCCACCATGGCGCTGCCCGGTCATCCGGTAAACTGAACTGGACATAACGGCGGTTGCTTTTTTCTTTTCCACAAATTGTTCGCCAAATCCTCCGAGAATTTTTTTCTGATTGTTCTCTCACTGCTCAGATTATATTAACACATTTCAAGCGTGATAACTGTAAAAGTGAAAAAATCGTCCAGCTGTAACACCCTTTCGTTGCCTAGCTGCCATGCAACCCGAAGGAAGCATGAGGGCTGGGATACCACCAGTCGAGAAACAGAGGTCGGGTTCGAACCACGGACCTTCTGGCCAGTAAATTCACGCTCTAACCACTTGAGACATCTCGCCCCCGGTAACTGTAAAATAGGGTAATCGGTTTTTAATGGTGATGTAAGATTCGGTAACTTTCAATTGAGATTTTGTTCTGTCTGTGAAACGAGTCTTTATTGAAAGTCATCTCATCCCCGTTGGTAATCACCAGCAGTGCACAGCTCACGAAACTCAGAGCTTCGAACCCGCAGTCATCCAGCCAATGGTTGCACGCTTACTCGTTCGGCGGTTGATCAGCAGTGTGATTAGCTCTCGCACAGAATATTACGACACAAAAGTTGGAATGAACAGGTCAGATCAGTCTCCCAGCTGTCCACTTCAAGTCACTCTGAGGCTTTAAGGTAGTCGTCAGCACTCCCTGAGATTTAACGGCGCCTATCAAACTTCCAAGCAATAGTTTCATGTAGCCACTTTGTTAGAAGTCCTCGTTCACATTCAGCATTTTGCCGGAATGATCATGTCTGAACGGATGAACTCTTGGATAATGTATATGTGTGGCCCGGAAAAGAGCTTACTTTGTAGTCACTATTCTCTCTCTCTCTCTCACTGTTTTTGTCCGTGCTACACGACTAGTCCCCTGTGTGACACGCATTCTCTTTCTACACCACAGTCTGGACTGTGCGAGTAAAACCTACCGGGCGGAAGGCTTTTTCGGGATGTACCGAGGTAAGTGCTCCTCTCTCTCGTGTGCTATTTTATTTACATATTGCGCCGATTTTTCGGTTCTTCTTGACCCTCCACCAAACTAGAAACGTCTTCAAACGTTCATTCAATTCACTTGGATTTTTCAGCTTTATCGAAACCAGAAAATCTATCGAAATATTGGTTGCTCGGGTAGCTCGTAAACGGGCCAATAAAATTACGATGAAGCTGCTTCTCAATCAGCCAATCACATCAAGGGGTTTCAAATACTCTTAAATGATATAAGCGCAAGTTTGGTTATGCTTTTGTCACCAGTTGTGACGGAACTTTTGTAAGAACGTTTTGAACGGATCAGCCTCTAAATGATCAACCGACTCTAGAAAAAACACGTGGAATATTGAACGGGTGCAAAATGTCAATGAGACCACTCCGATCTAAGTGTGCAACTAAGCCCGTTTCAAAGTAAACAACAACCTTCACTTTTTCCTATAAAATAGCTCAACACAAAACAAGTATGGGCCTCCGGTACGTTATTTTTATCGTAACCAAACATCACGTTATTCCTTCCGTGACCCCAGAAAACATTATTTTGACTTGACGTTTTGCTGTCTATGACTTTCACGCAATCAGGGGCTTATATTTCTGTGTATAGAGCCTGAAAAACCCATATGTAAGTGCTGGATGCGTATGAAAACCGTAACCCAAATTTGAACGGCTCTTTATCTTCGAAGCCTCGAGGTCCTCTTCGAGCCCCTCGGTAACTTAGTTGTTCGGGATTCGCCTCTTCTCGAACTACAACCATAGTGCTTGGCTAGACGATCCTTCGAGACATCGCAGTGCGCCCACTGTTCATTTAGCGTCCCAGTAGGCCTGGTTCGTTTCCCAGACCCATCGTGTGTGAGACTGGTGGGTCGCGCTCGGCAACAGAGTCACTGATTCATCAACCACACACTCTTGGACAACTGATAAGTGTGATTAGTTTCTAGATTTTTGTCCTCCTCCTTCACCGACATGTTATCCCCAGTTTTCTTCTCAGGAATCGTTGACACAAACCATAGGTAGTCATTGGTTTGATATTCTCAAATGAGAGTAAATTTTCCTTTTGAGATGAGCTTGTTCAAGTTGTCAAGTTTCATACTGTACCATTCATCGGGCCATAAGGAGAATTTAGGCTATGCTTATAAAACGAATCCTTCAGCGGCGACCCTTCTCTGATGCCTAGCTGCCATGCCACGCCCAGATACTACCAGCAGTCGAGACCCCGGGGTTGGGTTCGAACTACGAGCCTTCTTGTCAGTAAGTTCGCGCCTCGACCACAGAGCTATCTCGAGTTACCCTACCCGTAAACGTTCTCACCAAATCTGTATACCTCTTCGCGCCCACGTGCCAATCCTGTCTTGTAAGCGAAATTTCAAGGCTTGCCTGAAGAAAGCTCACATTCTGGTCCCGTGAGGTGAAGGACACCTCCAACTGAATGTCACTGCACAAAAGACCGGCGCACCTCTATAGGAACTGCTGCTGCTGTTGTTGCACACGAGGAAACGACAGGCTAAACGGATGTCCAACGATCCCACAATCCTCTGGTACCGTCTGCCCCTTACTGGCACCAGCATCGCACCAAGTCGAGATTACCGGACATGTGTGACCCATGTCATCGAGGTTCATTTTGAACCGGAAAAAGCAACTTTTTCATTCGGATCTTGATTCTGCTCTCATTTCCACAACCATAGGTGGTATGCATGTCAGGCTTGCTTCCGTACCAGTCAGCGTACCAATTCAGGGGAATTTGGGTTAACCAAATAGATAGATACGAACTGGGGGTACTCCCGTCTTCCCCACCAAGCTAAGCGCTTGTCCCGCTACAATGAGCCAGATTCATTCCGTAGGAAGACTACCATAACTCATTCGTTTTCCCCCGTTGGTAGCGGGATTCGTGGTAAGATTACCAGGACTTACTGCCGCTTTTTCAGAACATTTTCTCACGAATTGTGTGGCGCACGGTGTGTCGAAGGTGTACCACCCGTGCCTGTGCACTTATGCACCTGGACCTGAGTATCGTCACCATACACTGCTATACAGCACTAGTGAAAAGTGGCTCTTAACTACCATGGATATGATAACTTAATCCCAGGCAATGCACAATTTGGTCTCCCGTCGGACCACTGTGAGTGTTGGAACGATGGCAGTAGTGTTTCGTTGTGCTCTGCTCTTATGCAGCTCTTGGGCTACACACATTCGATACAAAACACGAATGCACAAGAACTGCGACAAACAGCGGGACAGCAGAAACAGTCGGAATGCCCAAATAATGAAGACGCCAATGTCCTTGTTCCATTCCGTGATTCGGAGTATCCTCACAGTGGTCTGAAGTGGACCCAAGCACCCCGTGGAGTTTTACAGTAGACCGTGCTACGTACCAACTGAAGCATGAGGCGGCCTGTGTGCAGCACATTCAGTTGAAGGATATCATAAACTATAGATTCATTAGAGTCTTCCGTGAAAACCCAGTCGATATGCAAATCAGTGTAGTTGTCAAGGATAGTTTATATTCAGTGATAAACCGTGCGTGTACATCGCCGTGGATCTAGCTCTGTCTGAAGTAACTACTCGTGTCCCAAGCCCCTGGTACTGTGGTTCGAATGCATTTGCTGAAACTCATCTAAGCTGGAACGATTCATGACCCGTTCGAGGCGTTCTTTTTCTCAGACGCATCTAAATGGCCCCTTTCAGCATCAACCTTCGTCCTTGAACGGGTACTTTGCATCTGGCGACAGTCACTAAAGACACTGCCGATCTTTTTCTGTCTGGTGAAAGGAAGAAGGCCCCTGCTGCGGACTTATTTATTAGAAAATGCCAACTGACCAGTTACAGTCTATTAGACAGGGAAGCAAAATTCTCATTTGCATCCTATTTACAAAAACTGGNATCTTCTCTTGAACGCTTCTTTTTTTAACTTTCCTAGATATTCGTTGACTCCAATCATTCATCGCTGAGATCCAAGCAAATGTTACAAGGTGACTCCACAAATTCCGCAACAGATCTTTCCTTTTCAAGAGACGCAAAGCGAAATTCCATGAACAACACATACTACTCGCGTGCCTCCCCATAAGTAGTATCACCGTTACACTGGTACCTGGGGAGATGAGGTACTCTGAACGCCTCCTCGGGTTATGGGTGGAAAGATGGCCTCCTTGGGACGCTATCTGTGTTCTAACTGGTGGCCACTAACAGACCGTTCTGGCTCGGCCCACTAGTTTTTTTGTGGATGTCTGCAAATATCCCATTACAGCACCATAACAAGGTCAGTCATCGACCAGTCAGTCGGGTCTAAGGCGCATGATCAGCTCTATCATGCTGGGCTTATCACAGGACCGACGGATTTCACCGCTCCCGGTATTTCAGTAGGCCGCAACAGGCACGCGACGCGAATGGTGTATAACGTTTGAACACATTGACCAACAAACTGGTTTAGCAGAATTTTTAGAGACACCTAAAACAGACGTACGAGTTCGCTCAGAAGCATGTCTTCACTGTGCATCTTCACTATGCAGCTGCTTTTTCCGGAGAACTCGTAGCCACATCGACAAGTCAAGGAGGTGTTTGTATTGTTTTGGGTGAGAGTGCTGAGACTCAACTTCAATCAACGGTCGATTGTGTGCTTTTAGACTGGGTGAGTCATGTCAAGTAGATAGAACGCGACGCGCCAATCGTACTATAGTTGTGTATACGGACCTAGTCAGTTGTGGCAGTTAGTTATTGTCTTGTGGACGGTAGTGCAATCCAGTTGTCAGCCCTTGGCTTCCTGTTCCGCCCACTATGGCATGTGAAAACGCACGGGATTTTGATATAGTCGTTCATGGAGACAACGCAGATGTATTACAGCTGTAGTTATAAAGTTATCACGGCATGTTCACCAAGAATCCGAAAGAATCTTCGTTAGGGAGCGAGAAGCGCAGAGCCATAAACGCCCAATCCTTATTGGTTAACATTCCGGCCAATCAGTGCATGCCCCCATTCGCTCCGTAACCGCCTCCCCACACATCCGTCCAATCGACTTGATGTTCGGTTACTTTGAGTGACTCGCCGCCGGATGTCAGTGCAACTCTGGAACAACAAAAGATGAGTTCTGTAGACTTGTGCACGGTCTGCTCTGCCGAATGCCGTCGCCAGGAAACCATGACTTCAGTAGGATATTTAGAGTTTCTAGACGCTTGCTTAGGTCGGATTTCATTCTACTTTCTTATCTGACATCGGAGACAGGTTTCTTAGCTTATATTCAGAACATGGTCTATTCATTACTAGTACAACTTTCCGGTGTTCGGGACGTGGGCACTCTCCTTCGCCAACCCAACTGATATCCTAAACTGTTGATCTTACGGGTCAGCTCCTCTTGACTCCGGTCATTCGCTGTTAACGGTAAGTGTTGCTGTGGTTCGGTGGTCGTGCAAAATTGACTGTTATTCAGCTAAGCCTGAAGAAATTTCCCAGTCCTACGGCAGTTCATAAGTTTCTGCTAATCCGGTGTCAGAAAGCGAGATGGCCCAAGTGGTTCGAGCGCGAATTTGCTGACTGGGAGGTCCATGGTTCGAACGCGACCTCTGCCTCTCGACTTCCCCCGCCTAGGTTTTGGAAACCTGGCAGTATCCCAGCCCCCGTGCTTCCTTGGGGTAGCATGGCAGCTAGGCACCGAAAGGGGGTTACAGCTGAACGATTATTATTATTATTATTATTATTATTATTATCCGATTCCAGAACACCACCATGTGCATCAGCAGCCAACCATAGTGATTTATCGGGATATGCGTACAGCCTTCGAATCCAATGATCCAACGAGGTTATAGGGACGTTTGTCAAGCGTTGGAATGCCTGACAAATATGTGGCCATGTTTTTAAAGCCTTGCATCACAGCACACTCGCTAAATTCCGAGCTTATGGTGACAAATCGCAGCCATTCTTTTTTAGTGAAGTTCGGCAAGGTTGCCGCGCATCTACATTCCTACTGAACTTTGCCGTGGATGATCTATTATACAAACAGTTTGTTGGCTTCGCTGCTTACAATGTGGAGCTACTCCCAGTTTTTTGGAACAGTAAGTATGTGACTGTACTGCTTACTGGTGATATAACCGCGTAGAAACTGATGAACTAATTGGGAATCGAGATATCTTGTTGTGGGGCGAGATAGCCCAAGTGGTTAGAGCGCGAATTTACTGACCGGAAGATCCGTGGTTCGAACCCGACCTCTGTCACTCGACTTCCTCTGTCTAGGCCTGGGCGATCTGGCAGTATCCCAGCCCTCATGCTTCCTCCGGGTAGCATGGCAGCTAGGCACCGAAAGGGTGCTACAGCTGAACATCTCTCTCTCTTGCGTAGCGTCCCTCGCCTCCTGAAGCAACATCTCGCGAGTAATGAATAGGTGCGTCCGGGGATGTTTTGATGGTTGGCTAGGACTCGTTCTACGTACCTCATCATGATGCCCATCGAACTGAGCACAGTTCCACATATGGACAGCGTATGACGTGGCGAAGGAAGCTGAAAATTCTTCAACTGTGTGTGTTTGGGAAATGTCTGCATAATTTGTGTTTTTCCGTTGAAGAGATCTGAAAAATTCGTGGCCGATTGTGATCACCCTCCACCGTTTGCCTCGATAATTTTTCGTTTATCGGCAAAATTGCTTTCAACCCTTTTTATCACATCAGCTCAGAGGGATCACACCTGCTTGAGAACACCATCAATACAGATCCAAACAAACTTTCTGGAGCGTGCGAGTGCTGTTTGTTGCGAGTCACTGTCAATCTGGTTCGGTATTTGAAAGGGTTCACTGACGTAAGACGATAGTTACTGGTTGATCGCATGCCATGTGATGGTAGGGCAATAAATATAAATGGTTCAGCTGTAACACTTTCGGTGCCTAGCTGCCATGCCACCCGAAGGAAGCA
>NW_008752046.1:16321-19331 GCF_000715545.1 Opisthorchis viverrini | reverse complement strand
TCAGTAAATTCGCGGCTCTAACCACTGAGTCGTCTCTCCTCCTTTCGACCCATGTGACAAAGATAGCTCAGCGGTCAGGGCACGAACTTCCTGATCTGAAAGTTGAGGTTCAAAGCCAACCTTGGAATCTCTGCTGTTTCTCCGTAAGCTTGGGTAACCTGGCAATGTCTCAGCCCTTGTGCTACCTTCGGATGTTGTGGCAGCTGTGACCCGAAAGGGTATTACAGTCGGACGAATGCTACAATCTTTTGGGAAACTGTTAATCAGTCCAACTATCCTTCTCCTGTTTCATCCTAATCTTGTTTGGTCTTCTCACTCAGGTAGTGGTGTCAATCTACTCCTGATCACCCCAGAGAAAGCGATCAAACTGGTCGGAAATGACTTTTTCCGGTATCACCTAAAGCAGGAAGGGTGAGTCATTGCGTTCTCGGATTGCATGTATTCGTATTTTTAATGTGCTCGCCTGCTGATGCCTTTTTCACCGTAGATCTGTCTTGTAGCGTAGTCAGTAAACAGTTGCGAAACCGCAACACTCGTTCGGTTACAAATGGTGCCATGTGAACAACGTTCGCAAAGTACGAACACATGATCCTGAAAGATCATCATCGCAGAAGTCGTTGAACTATTATACGACTGTGTAGCTCAAGGGTGCGAGGTAGCTCAGTGGTTAAAGCACGAATTTACTGACCGGAAAGTTCGTGGTTCGAACCCGACCCCTGTCTAGGTTCGGGCAACCTGGTAGTATCCCTTGGGTTTCCTTCCGGGAGCATGGCAGCTAGGCACTGACAGGATGCTATAGCTGAATCATCATCATCATCGTCGCTTTTTATTTATCATTATTGTGCAGCTCATTAGCTGAATCAACATCATCATCATCGTCACTTTTTATTTATCATTATTGTGCAGCTCATCTGTGAAGATCCTGTTAGTTAAGAGAGAGTCAAAATGAAAAAGGAGACCTTTTCAGACGTTCTCTGAGTTGCCAGCTGGATCGACCTGTGACACTCATGTACTTTATTCCAACGGTGAGCGTCGAACAAGCCAAACTTTCTTCACTAGTAGGCTTTTTTTTGTCCTCATGGCGGTCTTCTGCAGATTCAAGTAGCTGTTTGTAAGTGATGGTCACACCCCCGCAAACCATTTCGACTGGTGGAGGTAACGGGATGAGGGCGACCGAGTGCAGTGAAGCAACACGTATTGTTCTAATAGATTAAACGGTTTTGACCTATTCATAATTCCAACGGCCGGGTTTGTCATCGTGTTTGGGAGCTTTTCGAGTTCCACGTGCCGATTTGCTGGTTACAAAGGGGAGATTTGCCTTACCCACAAATTACCACCGCTCTACTACGATACTGGTTTGACTTCATCGGTCCATCTGGATGGCGAGTGACAGTATGCGGCTTCCAAGTGGCTGAATAAACGGGAGTTGGCTTCTGTAATGAAGTTAGCCTACAATTGTGTTGTGTGACGCGTCCTGTTGATCTGTAATGATCCCCGTCTTTCCGTTCCATCTTTCCAGCAAGTCACTCACTCCATTCCGCGAAATGCTCGCTGGTGCTGGTGCCGGCACCTGCCAGATCATTGTAACGACTCCGATGGAATTGCTGAAAATTCAGTTGCAAGATGCTGGTCGGACAGCTTCGGGTAAGTGGTGTTCACCCTTGTCCAGGCTTGCCTCATTAAAGTCGGACACATTCAAGCTCACAAGAAGAGTCCTCTCCAGCATACACATCCGTTTTTGATGACAGGTCTCTGCCGGGAATGCGTGACTTTTCAGACGTGCGCAAACGTTCTGACCAGGTTGCCAGGACCTTCACGCAAAAGTGTTTCATTTTCCGTGTTGGAACCGTGTTGGAATTCTTCTCAGCATTTTTTGGTGTTTTCGGTTACAACACACCAACACCGAAAACCAACTAAATGGCCTCACTTAACCTCGATACTTGATGCTCGCAGTGTATGCTGATCAAGCGGTCTGGCCTTCAAAGCCATCGTTGCATGGAGGGTCACCATTTGACAACACTCGTTTATCCCCAAACGAGACCGTCTGTCGCCCATTGGGTGTGGTGACCTCGAAGCCAAGTTAGTCCCCCTCCACGTGACAGAGTCATTGGTGTGCGAATGGAAGTTCACTTTAGGTTGAATGAAACTCATTACCGCAGTGATAAAAAAAGTACATGTGACACACCTGTGCTTGAAAAACTATCATTCAACGTCCCTAGTTTGCTTTATTATTCTGCTTAGAAGAAAACTTGTACATATATGGTGAAAACAAACGATGTGGATCGTTCGAGTTGCCGCCGAAAACGGCGATTTCGCTATTGTTTAGGCAATTCGAATGTACGGTTAGCAACCACCGTAGTCAGTTTCACTGTGCATAATACTACCTTACACAGTAAGCCACAAATGCCACTGCATTGTTGTTTGACAAAAATGTGGGGTCGCTCGGCCCAAACAAGAGGCAGGCGACGATCGTCTGACCTTGAGATTCCGTTGCACGGCACACAAATGTGGGCGTACTGTTTGCAACTTATGGGATGTCGTGAAACTGCATTGCACTGAGATTCAACACATTTTTAGCGTTCCAACAAAAACAAACATGAAGATCAATGAAGCGGCGCGAATTACACACCGTCCGGGTAGTTGGCACAGTGGAAGGGACGACAGAATAGCCCTTTTTGCAATGAAAGTGCATGCAGGGAGTGCCTCACACTGCTGCTCAGTTAAATCGTGCTATTCGTGTGCATATCGCTTGGATTCTGCATCTTTCTCTATGAGTTCGCCTACCGTCACGAAGAGACTGGACCTTACGAGTTCGCCTTCACGAAGAGACTGGACCTTACCGTGTTGTGGCGGTTTGTGTACCTCGGAGACCCATTGAGCTATACTGGGGGGTGTCCGTCCGCCACTCACAGAGTCTTTCATACCAGGTTGGTCAATGGTTAGAGGTCTGACGAACACAGTCTCCTGGCCCTCCAGGTTGGGGGTTGGAACATGTGGCGACTTGTTCCGT
>NW_008752046.1:0-11650 GCF_000715545.1 Opisthorchis viverrini | reverse complement strand
TAGACGAACCTTATGGTTGTGCGGCAGTGAAGCATCAGTGCCAACACTGATGTTGCTGTCTTTGGTGATGATGATGATGAGTTCACCTGAACTATTTTTTTTTAAGTTTCACGCAGTTATCCGTGTTGACGCGGTGCATAGTGAACCGTTGGACCGTATTTACAAGTACATAGTTCACTGCCTCGTTACTCCCTGTTTATTTCCATCCTTTCCGTGGGTTTTAATGAACGATAGTCAGCACGAATTGCAAATGTTTTCAGGATAAAAGTGCAGTTCCGGCTTTTTTGGTCTGATGCATTTGGGGCTGATTTCACCAATAATCAGCGGTGAACCGGGCAATCGAACTGAAGCTGTATCATCACATGTACTTTTTGATTATCACTGTGATGACCTGACGTGAACTTTCATTCGCAAATGGGTAGCAAACTGCCAACAGGCATTGGAGACGGGAGCTGATAAATTGGTGCATAAATCCAGCATTGTTAGTGGGCTGTCAAGTGGGGGAATTGGGAAGGGAGCTATGCATTGAAGGCAATAGCTTGGATGCATGAGCGCCATTGAGGGCGCGACTGGGCCATGTCTGACAACGTGGATCGTCTCGGGGTCCCCATCCAGGAAGACGGCAATGATCAGCGCAGATGATTTTGCCGGTAATGGCCTTCACATTTCGCTGCCAAGTCATTGTTTGACCGCCTCTGGCTCTCTCCCACCCTTCACGTGGTTGTGCAACAGGCCCTATACGGAGTTCCGATGGATCGATCTATCATGGTATCTGCTTACTGTAGATTTTCAGGGAACACTTACCTCCTTAACTTCGCGGATTAAGAAGGACAGACTCGTCCAAAATCTTTTCTCGTTACATGTCGAGTTTTTTCCGGCAACGTAGCAACTTGTTCCATATTGCATATCCGACCTTGTTGTTGGGTCATCTGGGAATGTCCGTTTCACATTTATGGTGTAACGGTGTTGCTACTGATGGGGGAGGCATGCGAGTAGTATGTTTTTTTCTTGTAAATTCGCTTTGCGTCGCTTGAAAAGGGAGATCTATTGCGGAATTTGTGGAGTCGCTGTGTAGCGTGTGCTTGGGTTTGAACAACAGTTAATGAATATCCAGAAAAGTTCAGGAGAAGATGGATATTCAGTTTTTGTAAATAAGATGCAACTGAGAGTTTTACTTCCCTGTCCAATAGCCTGTAACTGTTCAGTTGGCATTTCCTAATAAATAACTCCGCAGCGAAGGCCTTCTTCCTTTCAATGGTAAGTCAACACTCAGTCGTTTATGCCTTTTGCGTTCAAGACTAAAAGAAGTAAGTCCAGTTTTTCATAAAAGTTTTTTTTTGATTGGGATAAGCCGTTAGCTGTACAACAGAGCCCCTCCTGGTGGACACTCAGCAGTCATCGGTTCAACCGTAATCACATTTTACCTCTTTTTGCTTTTGTATCACAGGTCTGGAGGCGAATGGACTAGTTTCCGTGCGCCGCACATCAGCCACCCAACTTGCCCTCCAACTGGTTCGTGAGCGAGGAATTTTCGGTCTTTACCGGGGTATGGCCGCCACATTCCTTCGTGACGTCTCCTTCTCCATGATTTATTTCCCCTTGTTTGCCAATTTCAACGCGTTGGTAAGTATGCCAATGTTTCGCTTATGCCAGACCTTTCCTCTTTCTATGACCTCCTTTGACCATCCGGTTTTCTTCAGGTCACTTTTGCCTGGTGAGTTTTTGATTTCTTGGGTTGACAACTCTGACATATTTACACGATATGTAAGGCATCATCAGACCGAAGCTTCATCCTATTGGACCGGGACTAAAACTTCGATATTTCCCTGCAGCTCACACTGGATACACTGTGACCATGCTCTCACGAACGGTCCTTGTTGAGAGGGAGAGGTACCCTGTTCACAACTTCCACTGGGGAAGATTACTTTGGGGGGGCATTCTTCACCCACTTATCCGAAGTTTGTGTCAGCATACATCGTCCATTGAACAAACCAAGGCCCAATTTTCCTTCTAAGCCCGTAATAGTCAACATCTACGGGCGATTCAACGACCATGGAGTTCGAGCTGTCTCATTAGTTGAGGTGCAAGCGAAAGGCTAATGGTTCGATTTTTCGATTCATCTTGGCTTATGCGACCTGGCGGTCTGTCAGTGTTCGGAGGTCAGCCGTTCCTAATAATCGAACATCACATCGTTTGGACGGATGTGTCACGTGCAGGACACGGACCAAACGAAGGCATGCTCTGATTGGTCAGAATGCCAGCCAATCCGGATGGAGCATCTTTGATTCGACGCTTCTCGCCCCCTCACGGTGATTCTAGCACGACCTTGTGGAACACACCTTGACTACCCTATAAATACAGATGTAATGATTCTCCTTTTGTTCCCATAAAGGGCTGTCTGGAGCTACCGTGCTTTTGATACACCATAGTGGGCGGAGCAGGAAGCCAAGGAACCGATACAGAGTTGCACTACCGTTCAGTTTCAACAGTCAGCTCTCTTGGTGGTAGCTATCTATAAGTAAGTAGGTGGAAGAATAAACTTCACCCGATGAGTGAAACTTCTATCTGAGAAGTCGTTGCCGAGGAGCCAGTCAACACGTGTGACCGTGTGATGTGGATCCCGTGATTGAAGGATGAGCGGCGCTATATCCTGTCTAAGTGCGAGTTAATCATACTGCTGATCAGCCACTCGTGGCCGAACGGATAAGTGTTCAAACTACTAGCCGGGAGGTCGCAGGTTCGAGACTCTTCGGAGTTTCGTGAGATGCGCACTGCTGATGATTTTCAACAAGGATGAAACAGCTGTACAGTGCTTCTCGGCTTTTCAGCATAGATTGGCTTCACTTACAGGACGAAGTCAGCTCTCTGTTTCTTTCAGAATACATGGCTCGACGAATCAAATTTGATTCGTTTCTTTGCAGACAGCATCAGGGTTGCTCGTTCATAGCTGACAGAATGGCTCAGTGTTTAGAGCGCGAATTTTCTGACCGGAATGTCCTTGGTTCGAGTCCGACCTCTGCCCCTCGACTTGCTCTGTGTAGGATTGGGCAACCTGGATGTATTCCGGCCCTCGTGCTTCCTTTGGGCACCGAAAGGGTACCACAGCTATACGATGACACTTTCCAAATTTTTAATGGAATTCCCAGGGACAATCCCAGACCAATACGGGGCGTGAGTTGGGTTCATTTTTCGCTGCACCTCCGTTGAGAGTAATTGAGAGCAATCGACAGTATAGTTATTCCTCTGCAGAGAGACCAGTTCAGAAGCCCGACCAGGACTGATCTTCACCAAAGGCTGATCTCTCCGGATAGACAAGCGATAACAATTGAATTCGAGAAACCTGAAGAGATCTTTGTGAGGATAAGGTGGTCCAACTATTTCTTCCAATATCTTGATTTTCCGACTGTCTCAACACTGAACATAACTTGACAGCCCGATAATCTCCGCATTGGTTTGCCTACTCTGTCCATGTGCTTATTGATCTCCACCTGTTATACCCCGTCGAGTCCTTCGTACCCGCCATTCGCTTTGCCACTGGCCGTTGCACGCACTACTGATGAACGGAAGAAGGCCTTCGCTGCGGAGTTATTAGAAAATGCCAACTGAACAGTTACAGACTAGTGGACAGGGAAGCGAAACTCTCATATGCATCTTGTTTACAGAAACTGAATATCCATCTTCTGCTTGAACGCGCCTTCCTGAACTTTTCTGGATATTCACTGACTGTTGTTCAAATGTGAGCAAACGCTACAAAGCGACTTCACAAATTCCGTAATAGATCCCACTTTTCAAGAGACGCAAAGCGGATTTACGAGGAAACATACCACTCGCATGCCACGTCCATCAGTAGTATCACCGCTACACTGGTAGCCATGTGTGTGTGTGCGCGCGTTTGTTACTGCTAATGTGTAGCCGTCCGCATGCGTGCTTCACCTGCTCGGCCTACTCTGTCTTGTCTTGCCTTGACGCCCATGTTTTTGGCATCGCCAATCAGAATCAAGCAAATGGTCACGCAAGGGTCAATCACAAACCAGTCACACTATTCAACTGACCATCGTCTGGCTTGCGGATTTCGACCTTGAACTACCTCGGTCACTAAGAGCCCTGTGCACAGGTTGACACTACCGACGTCAACAATTGAGGTTTGCTGTGCACTTCTGCTTACTTAATGGTATGGTAGTCTTTCGAACCCAGTTATCGCTTTTGATTCGAGACTCCCCGGAGTTTCGCGAGATGCAGTCTGCCGATGAGTGCCAGTGAGGATGAAACAGCCGTATCGCGCATCTCAGCTTTTGAGCGTAAATGGGTTTCACCTAGGGGACGAATCTCAATTGCAACTTCCCAGAAATGTATATGAGACAGGCTGCATTCAGAAAAATGCAAACGTTCCCGGTCATCCAAGGTAGCCGTTGCTGGTGAGAGAAGTTGATCTCTGATCCTGTCCGGAGGCCAGCCGTACCTACTAACCGAACATCACATCATTTAGAAGGATATGTCACGTGCAGCACGCGGACCAAACGAAGGCATACCCTGATTGGTCAGAATGCCAGCCAATCCGGATCGGGCATCCATGACTCAACGCTTCTCGCCCCCCTCACGGAGATTCTAGCACGACCTTGTGGAACACTCTGTGGCTACCCTATAAATGCAATTGTAATAATTTTCCTTGGTCTCCATAAAGGGCTGCGTAGAGCTACTGTGCCTTTTGATATACCATAGTGGGCGGAGCAGGAAGCCAAGGGCCGATACAGAGTTGCACGATCGTTCATCAAGTCACTACAGATCCGAGGCCAGAGGTGTTTCTTTGGTAGGATCCAATAGTAGCCTCTCTTGAAGGTAGAATATACCTGTGCGTTAAAGAATGTGGTAAGTTCGTGTGGTATTTTCACCGATAGCAGTACAGTAGCGATAATTGCTTGAGCGTAACCGCGATCTCCGCTCAACTTTAAGTTTCACCAGGCTCATCTTCATATGTATTATAGCATATACATCCACTTTTTGGCAGATAGTATCGCCTCGAATCAGAGCAGAGTTTGGCCCGTTGATCAGAATGCATTTCATCTATTACAAGCCTCATATGTCATGTGACAACTCTATTGGTATCACATCGTCGACCGCATCATGTGAGATGTCATTTTATTCGCACAAGACGAGTTCCACGCTGCATTGTGGTTACAGGACGGGCGAAAGGCCGAAAATCACTTGTCCTCGAACAGTCTATCACACAAACGGAAATCCATCCTCGTGATCTTGGACCGAACACCAACCGTCACCCTAGTTTCGGACTAATGTGAGCGGTTGAACGTCATTGCCGGAACAATAGCCATGATAGTGATTCCTCGAATTTCCAGGCTTCAGCCGTCGAGGGCGCACTGTGTTGTGTCTTGCCGAACGGTAGTGCAACTCTGTACCGGTCCCTTGGCTTCCTGCTCCGCCCACCACAGTATATCAAAAGGCACGGTAGCTCTACATAGCCCTTTATGGAGACAAAGGAAATTTATTACAGCTGTATTTATACCGTAGTCACAGTGTCCCACAAGGTCGTGCTAGAATCTCCGTGAGGGGGCGAGAAGCTTCGGTTCAGAGATGCTCTATCCGGATTGGCTGGCATTCTGACCAATCAGAGCACGCCATCGTTTGATCGTATCCTGCACGTGACACATCCTTGCAAATGGTGTGATGTTCGGTTATTAGGGACGGCTGGCCTCCGGACACACTGAACTGATGTGTTCCATAGGCCTTGCATCATTTTCCAGCGACCCATCGTATTTGTGACATGTGACTTCATTTATTTGGACTATTTTGCGCACCCGCATAGACGATCTGAAAAGCTTACCTTTAGGGTGCCATTCAATTCCCAGCTTTTATTCAATGACACCGGATGCCGATAAAACGATGTAGTTAGTGGCCACCCTTTAGCTGACTTTTCCTATTATTGAAACAGAGTGAGTATTAGTTCGTTTTGAGCCAAGCGATCGGCATGTTGATGTTGTTTGAATCTTTTAACTTGGTTGATGAAATCCTCGGTACGTTCTGTGTCCAGCTTCATCGTGGAGGGTGAGTCCAATAGCTGATTCCACTTTCTTGACGTCGCTTTACCTAGAAGATGTGGCTGAACCCTTTTGGGAGGGTCATACTGTAAGAAAATTGATCTGGTCAAAACTCGTATTCCCATCACCTCGTCCATATGAAGTGGGAGCGATACTTTGTTGGATGTCTATCGAACAGGACTTGCAAGATTTAAACTGATAGTGCCCTTGATTCAGAACTAAGGTGAATTATAAGAGCTTTCGAGGAGAAATGACTTCTACTGATGTTTGTACGCTCAAACCTGGGACCTCATGAAGGAGCGCTCAGAAACAGCATTTCGATCATCAAGAAACCTATTTACCTGAAGTGCTGTTTATAAACGATAGGGTTTTCGAAACGGTCAAACGCTGCCCAACAACCTTCTCTTCAGAGAACGTTTAATACAGTGAAATCAATGGCCGCTTGACTATTAGTCCTCCACTCTACTCAGTACAAACTTGAAGGAAAGACTTCCACTCCATGACTCTTCACCGCTTATCTCTTTCTTTGTTTGCGAGTACTCCGCGAAGCATAGGGGTCGCAAGACTCCGGTACTATTCCAGAGAATAGCCTACAGTTTACCTTTCTGGAGAAGCTAAGCACGTGATCAGTGCATGTGCGAACCACCAAATCAAGCCGGCCGAATTGTCCAAAAGCGCACTCGTAATGGCGGTTGCGATTGGAATCAGCAAGTATCAGCCATCCCTGTGTCGTCAAAAAATACCTGGAAGCATCCGCCATGACCAACGTAAAATCCCTCGAGGACTCTTTCGAACGCCAGTTATTTACGAGTTTTAATCAACAAAGTTTCATCTATCGTCCTGTCAACCTTGTAAACTATTTGTGAATGGTTGGTGTCTTAGGGGTGCCTTTGGTGAGCCGAATCAAATAACTGTTTCGATGTATAGATGTCTCTAAACTCAGAGGTTACTCAGTGCACATGTTTTTGCCTCGGAACCGTACTGATCGCCAAACGTCTCCCTTCCCGTTATTTTCGATCGGGTCTTTCTTTTACAACAATAAATAAAGCGGAACCCAAGTCGTGTGATTTCTCCCCTGATGTGGACTATACAAAAAATCGTACTAGCGCAGAACGTAGTCTGCTCAAGTGCGCATGATGTGGAACCAAATTCCAACTGTTGAGTAATTGAACGGAATTGACTAACGGACTGTGACACTGACAAGCTGGTTAATCGATTGACACAACCAAATCACCTACTGAGTTGTTGTCCGAGACTTCGGGCTACTCAAGCGTGAACGTGTTAGTCCGTTGAAACATGGTGATTAGGCGCGTTCAGCATGCAATGGCGGGATACTTGGTAATTGCAGGCTTTTGTCCCATATGGGATTCTGGGTGTTCACATCTCGGCACCGCCGATTGTATGCACTAGTGGCGAGACTTAACTCTTACGACCATTTCTTTTGTGTGGGTGAGATAACCCAAGTGGTTAGAGCGCGAATTTATTGACTGGAGGGTCCGTGGTTCGAATCCGACCTCCGCCTCTCGAATTCCCCTGTCTAGGCTTGGGCAACCTGGCAGTATCCCAGCCCTCGTGTTTCCTTCGGGTGGCATGGCAACTAGGCACCAGAAGAGTGCTGAAGCTGAGCGCTTTCTTTCTTTCACCAGAATTGTTGCGCCACTGTTTAGACAGAATCGATGCTGAATGTAACTCCCTAACGTGGTTGTGTTACGATAGAGCACCGGTGTTCGAGGCTCTCAATCAGGGTGTTTGTCTGATGCCCGGCCGTCCAAATTGACCAGTTCCGGCAGAGTGGTAGATCGGATGTCAATCGTTTTTTTTCGCCTCAACATCAGTCGCGTGAGCTGTATTCACATGTGACTGTCCCTTGATAATCCACAAAAGAGGATGCTGACGCCAAAGAATGGTTTTGGAGCCTTGCAGTGCTGTGGTTGTCCTTACTTCTTCGTCACCTAATTTTTGTAATGATCTTTATTCAAGCGCCAAAGTTAAACAATTGTGAAATACACTCATTCGCAGATGGCAGTGGTGCTGAAGGTGAATAATTGTCTCTTTCCTTCTAGGGCCCAAGACGAGCTCCCGGTAGCGTGGAGGCGGTGTTCTACTGGTCCTTCGGTTCTGGCTTTACGGCTGGCATGATTGCAGCCTTTGCGGTTACTCCGTGCGACGGTGAGTTCTTTTATGACATTTGTGGGGTTTTTTTTCATCTAGGAGATTTATAAATGTGAAACCGGACAGCATAGTGCTGTCGAGAACATGAACATCGGGGTTAGTACCATGTCATGGTCTCCCGCTTTTGGGTATTCCAGTTGAACTACCGTGGATACTGTGCTACATCGTTATGTGTACCTGAACACCGCATGATGTACAACGGTTGCATCGAATGGATCATTATTCAAAGGGACGCAGGCCGCACTAGGGTGCTCATTACATGCCCTTCTCACAGCTAATGGACACTTGGTCGGAGATCTGGGCTTCCAGTTCTGTCATCAACGCGTGTCTTCTCTCTTCCGGAGTTCACCCTGGAGTCATCATCGACAGCATGACATCAGTATTCAACACCGAGGCTTCATTGCCGTACAACCATGACTTATTTGAAAGCCTTATTGTAAAGAAAAGTATAAAGGTGGATGGGGGACGGACTTAGTGCTAGCTTAACACAATCATTCCGAGGTGCCTACACCTCCAGACACTCATTCAGGCAATTTGGAAAGAAACTGACAAGAACACTACTGACATCGGTTGGCATCCATATCCTGCAGTGTCCCCAACCAGACGCAGTGGGGATCACATGGTCATCATCATCATCATCATCATCGACAGCATGACATCAGTGTTCAACATCGATGCTTCACTTCACATGGTACCCATCCTGGTAGNAACCTTAGGGTACCTCCTCCAGGCCAGGGTTTTACGCACAATACTCGACACATACGACAGATGTAGCTCACGGATTCGCCACACATCTAGCTCACCGAAGTCTCGAACGATAAGATCTTTCATCCTCGTTCCCACACAAAATTAGTGTCGGTGGCATATTACCTATCCCAAAACAGATATAATGTGTCATCGAGTAGACCAAACCAATATAATCAAAGCAGGGGCCCAGATGGACCAAGTGGTTAGAGCGCGAATTTACTGACCGGATGGTCCGTGGTTCGAACCCGACATCTGCCTCTCGACTTCCCCTGTCTAGGCTTGGGCAACCTGGCAGTATTCCAACCCTCGTGACTCCTTCCCTGACTCCTATTTATATAATCAAAGCTTCGTTATGTCCAAGTCAGTCTGTTATGTGTTGACGTCCATGACAAAACATATCAGGCGTGTGTCGATTGGGTCGAGTCAACGTGCTTGTCGAATGTCAGCTGTTCACTGCCCGGTACGGTCAAATTTAAGCGAAATTTGAATCCATGTAAAAAGACGTTCAGCTGTAGCACCTTTCCGGTGCCTAACTGCCATGCCACTCGAAGGTTGCACGTGGGCTGGGATACTACCAGTTTGCCCAAGCCTAGAGAGGGGAAGTCGAGAGGCAGAGGTCGGGTTCGAACCACGGACGTCCCGGTTGATAAATTCGCGCTCTAACCACTTGGGCCGTCTCGCCCTGTAGGAGACTGAGGTATGTGCAAATAGCTGGCAGAATATAGCTGTCTCGCTCTGGAGACGTCATCTGAAAATGTCGGTCAGGAATAGTCACTTCTCTTAAATGATCTCTTCCGAAAGAGTAGTCTCACACGTCTCACATGCTTCGAAGAATTCACTAAAGACGGCATCTTCCAAGAACTCCCTTACTCGAGTGTAGCCATACTGACAAACCATAAATTATGATCAAAGTATGATCCTAGATTAGCATTGCTTCATAACTTCCATATGTATGCTGTATTGCTTGTGAGTCCGACCTTTTGTGGAAGGCAGTCTTGATCTTAACCTAATATTGGAATGGTCTCCAGCCATCAAGCACATTCCGCGCATGCCTGACTCCTTATGTAATCAAAGCTTCAGTATGTTCAAGTCGGTCTGTTATGTGTTGAGTTACATGTGACGTCCGTGGTTGGGTCGAATCAACGTGCATATCGAACGTTAGCTGTTCAAGACCCGGTACTGTCAATAAGCGAAATTTGAATCCATATAGGAGATTGAGGTAAGTGCAAGAAACTGGCAGAATAAAGCTGTCCCACTCTGGAGAGGTTATCTAAGAATGTCGGCCAGGAATAGTCTCTTCTCCTGAACGGTCTCACACGTCACATATGTTTCGAAGAATTGATCAAAGACAGCTTCTTCCTAGAACTCCGTTACTCGAGAGTAGCTATAACTGACAAACCATAAATTATGATCCTAGATTAGCATTGCTCCATAGCTTCCATATGTATGCTGGATTGCTTGTGAGTCCGACCTTGTGTCGAAGGCATTCTTGATCGTAACCTAATAGTGAAATACTCTCCAGCCATCAAGCACATTCCGCGCATGCATCTCTATCTTTCCCGCTATACGAGAACGGTTTCTCTGCCCTGTGTGCTGAAAGCCGAATTCCACTTGAATCTACCGTGTGTGTGTTTGTGTGCATACCTAGCTGTTCTTAATCAATAATCGCCTAGTAACGTCTTCTATCGCGCCTTTGTGGGTGTTGTCAACGTTTTCTGACTTTTCATTCTCTCTGCGTTTGTTTTCTAACCTCACACAATGAAGCGTTGAGAACTGAGGAGCCTTCCACTCGGTCTCTGATCCAGGCACTCGTATCGGCGCGTATACCCTCAGTGCATGTAATGTTGTCCGCAGCACCAATCGCCCTGTAGATTTAGACTCACTAACCGACCAAGGATGTTGCCATCGCATTACGGATAACTGTAATCGAATAAGAGCCCAAACTGTCTCACTCTAGGTACTCTGACACGTCGTTGGTGTTGGGCTAACTGTTCTTCACTCACTGTTTCCGAGTTCACTGTCTTCAACAGGTTAGGAATGAGGATGTTGGGTGCTAAAAGCTGGTTAATACAATTTGTATGGTAGGCCAAACTGCTTCTATCTGAAAAAGTTTTTTTCTCACGATTACAAATACCAAACGTGCAGATCCTAGATTAGCATTGCTCCATAGCTTCCATATGTATGCTGGATTGCTTGTGAGTCCGACCTTGTGTCGAAGGCATTCTTGATCGTAACCTAATAGTGAAATACTCTCCAGCCATCAAGCACATTCCGCGCATGCATCTCTATCTTTCCCGCTATACGAGAACGGTTTCTCTGCCCTGTGTGCTGAAAGCCGAATTCCACTTGAATCTACCGTGTGTGTGTTTGTGTGCATACCTAGCTGTTCTTAATCAATAATCGCCTAGTAACGTCTTTTATCGCGCCTTTGTGAGTGTTGTCAACGTTTTCTGGCTTTTCATTCTCTCTGCGTTTGTCTTCTAACCAGATTTGTTCCTTCTCACACAATCAAGGGTTCAGAAATGAGGAGCTTTTCACTCGGTCTCCGATCCAGGCGGTCGTATCGGCGTACAGCGCGTATACCCCCGGTGCATGTAATGTTGTCCTCAGCACCAATCGCCCTGTGTATTTAGACTCACTAACCGACCAAGCATGTTGCCATCGCATTACGGATAACTGTA
>NW_008752045.1:450615-466430 GCF_000715545.1 Opisthorchis viverrini | reverse complement strand
GAGGCGCATACTGGTACACCAGTTCACATACCATGGCACTAAGATTGCAATCTACTTGCCTCAGATGTACTAATTTATTGAGTAACCCACTTCGTCTGAGCGGCTGTAATTTGGTGCTTAGTTTTCCTTATCGTGATATGTATCTTGTCGGCGTTCGGGTTTGCTTTCACTTACAATTTGCCCAAGTATTAGGATGTCATGCCCTCATCTGTCCATCTTGTCTTCAGTAAAGATGTAACTGTGCAGTCGCTGCAGTAACGCTGGCTAGCTCATTCCTTAGATATATTTTCTCCTCGTCCCCTGTGCGCATTAATACAAGACTGTGCGCGCCGCGGGTTTGTATGGGTGAAAGCCATCTCCTATTATTGTTCCCTTCTTAGTGTACGCCACAGAAATCTTCTGTCCCAAGTGCCAGTACTTCTCACCTTGCTCTGTTCGATAGCCCCTGACCCCAAGAAATTGGCGAAGGGTATGCGAGTGCTCCATTTCAAGTACTAAGCCAAACAGCGTGGCTTTGCTTGGCGTAGAATTGGCACACGGAACACCTTTGTTAATTTAACCCAAAACGCCCTGACACTTGAGGGAAAAGAGGAATCTACACAGATATTCAGCGTGGGCGGACAGGTGCCAGACAACCACTGTCAAGAATAGTTATAATTGTAATGGCAAAAAAATCATAAATATCATGTTGGTGCTCTTTTTGGCAGAAACGCTTTTAAACTAGAAATCCCATGTGGAAATATGGTCCCGAAGAGGCCGAAAATATTGCGGAACATGAGGTTGCGAACCACATTCTGCCTATTTGGCAGTCTCGGATTGCCACAGGGGATGGCCAAAAATCTTTCGGCATATCCGTCAAAATATCGGAACTTGTGAGACAACCGACTCAGTAATTTATTGGTGTTCATATTAGGCGGTGACTCGACTGGTTCGTTGATACGGAAATTATTGTCGATCGATGCAGGTATCGATCAAAAATTCTACACATGAATTACTCAGTAAGAATTGCGCTCAAATGTTTGATTGGAACCCGTTGTCCAAGTCCAGGTGGTTCAAAGATGGAAGGCAAATAGCTCCGATGAATAGAATTCGCTTGGCAAATTTCACTGTTGCCACATTCGTGTTCTGAAAGACCGCAGATGGTGGATAGCTTTTCATACAACAACTCGTCTCCGGTGTGCTCGGAAAAGGAACAACTTTGGTATTCTTCCCGCAACCCCTCAATGAACACGAATTGCATGAGGCTGATCTAGGAATATTTTGCCTTCGAAAAGTTATCTGCGTGGTGACTGTCCAGCTCGCTCAACCATCGTATAACATCCACGAGAAACTCATTGGCCCACAATACACCTGAACCTTGTCGCAATTTTGCACTTGAATGTCCCATTCAAACAACGCCAGTGCGCATCATACGCAAACACGCCAAGTGAAGATATCCGCAAAGTGACTGATAAAATTTGCGCAATGCTCGCACTTGGGAGCCCCTCATAAGTTCTGTGCAGATCGACAAAATGAGAGTACAGCGTAGCTGCAATGGTGAACCATTAATTAGTGCATGGATTACCCGACAAGTACCATGGAAATGAAATTACTTAGCTCATCAGCTGAAACCCAATTAGAGCCTGCTCCATCTCCGTGCTCTGACTAATAAACGATGCTTGCAATATTATTAAATTTTAAGAAACTTGAGTTGCGCCGACACCGTGGAATATGTGATAAAAACGTATTCTCCAACAGTGATATTTGGAAAAATGGGTAACTTGGATAAAAGACAAGTGACATGATTTTTCTTTTGCGAAATTGAGAGAGAGCGCGATTGACAACAGAAGAAAAACAACATCTATAATACCATCATTCATCCACTGAATGTAAATACTAAGGGCTCCGTCTGTCAGAAACATTGGCATTGCGAACTAGAGTCAATGAATGAAAAAATGATTGGGCGTTTCCTGCACACAACCATGCAAGTTTAAACATGTTTCTTAATATGTAATAATATAGCAATCTTAGTTTGTTATTCAGAGCAAGGAGACGGCTCTAATTGGGTTTCAACTGATGAGCAAAATAATTTCATTTGCATAGTACCTGTCGGGTGATCCATGCACTATTTAGTCGTTCATAATTGCAGCTACGCTGTGCCCCCCCTCTGTCGATCTGTGGCACAAGTTATAATGGGCTCTTGAATGCGACCATTTCGTAAACGTTTTGGGATGCTTTGTGGATAACTTCATTTGGCTAATCAGTGTTTTTCTTATGATGCACACTGGCGTTGTTTGAGTGGACGTGTTGGTGTAACACTGCGACTGGACCAAATCAACTGGAATTTAAGAAAACATGGTTCACATGTACTAAGGGTCGGTGAGCGTCCGGTGAACGTTTTCCGATTGTCGAGCGTGCTGGGCCTTCACCAGCCAAATGACTTATATAAAGCAAAAATTCCTAAGGCAGCCGTTTGTTTAGTTTTTTAATGCTTTACCCCTAGTCGCATGGATTTCGCGCCGCTTACGTATTCAGCCACGTTCGCACTTCTTACCTTTTCCCAATTTGATTGTTCTGCTTTCTTTCTTGATTTTGTAATTATTTTTATCTTATTTTTTGTCTCATAGACATTTTCTCATTTTTACTTACACTTTCTGCTTGCGGCATTTCGTTAATATTTTCATTGTCCTACTCCAAATTGACTTTCTCGAATATCGTTGTCTCACTTCATGACTGGTTTTTCTATATTTTCATCTTCGTTTTTGTGTGATTCCCCGATTACGGTGGACAATGCCTTCCGCTTCATCACATTTTGTTTGTAGTGGAACGTACGGATGTTGTTAGGCAGTCCAATGCAAATGTTTTCGAGCAATTTACACCGTGTTGCATTATAACACTGTCGGGCTAAATGAATGTCTCTTCCAATTCTATATACATTTAGCGAGTATCTCAATCAAACTGGCTTCTCCGTTGCCTCTGAATTGCATGCGTTAACGCATCCGAGTATGTAAACACCAAAAGCTGCTTCTACAATCTTTCGACTGAGTAATTTTTTGTTCATTCCATGTGAGAACAAAGTTTTTTTCTGACAGTTAACAGACGATTAAATCAGCTATAGAATACAAGTCTGTGGGACATCCATTACACAGAATTTTCTGTTTTTAACGCGCGACTTCTTTTGGGTGACGCAATGCTTTTGTCGTTTTGGCCATTGAACAGTTACAAACGTATGTTTTTGCACCACTTTATGATCATTGCATTTGAATTTGGTTCCTGCGAGACCTCAATGCTCCTTACATACCAAAGCCAGGCTGTGGCAAAACGGTTTGAAATGTTTTTCTAATTATTTCATTTTATCTCCGTAGATCCTCAAAATTCACCAATGTGCGAATTTGCTTGCCCTTTTGATAGCATCCAAAACATATAAATTAGTTCGAGGTCCCCCAGGAACGACATTTGTAATCCAAGCTAGTTGGGGTTAGAAAATGAAATCCACGGCATTTCATTAGACACATGTGGCACGGAAGTTCCACTGAGTGACTATACCTTGTTTTGGAAGATGCTCAGTGCGGCGATCGAACCTCATATTCTCTGTTAATTTCCTTAGTTGCTGTTCGAATGAAATATTTTGCGGTGGCTTAGAAGATTAACTTCTACGAGTAAGAGGATTCTAAATACATTACTAACTTATATCCTCGAAACGCTCATGAGTAAAAAAAATGTCCGATTCTAGAAGCAAGTAAACGTCATCGTTGTCGCCTTTACTGTAAGTGGATTTCTCTGTATTCTAGCTGTTCCCTTCCTAGACATAAAGAACAATTTTACAAACTAAAATAAGCTAAAAACTGGGAAATTTGTGAACTTCGATAATACCTATACCATGCAAACTAAATCAAGGTACAGAAAGTTACACAATTTCCTAACCAATATAGAGAATCAGAATCATTATAGATTGTTTCTGAATTTGTAGCTACCATATTGCAATTGAAAAGCAGACCGGAAGCTCACCTAACGACGGTGACGAAATTGATGTTATTAGAGAATCAGAATCATTATAGATTGTTTCTGAATTTGTAGCTACCATATTGCAATTGAAAAGCAGACCGGAAGCTCACCTAACGACGGTGACGAAACTTCATTGATGTTATTACCTAGCCTACGTAGCTTTCTGTTGTCAAACTGAAAACTTAAGGAATCGGCAGTAATGTCCCACCCGTAAACTTCCGCACGTTTAGCACATTTGAAAATAGGACGAGAAATTTTAATTAGCTTTCAGGAGCAATCTTACTCAAGGCGAATTTTTGAAGCAAGCCTAACGTACTACCACACAAACGCCTGTAGGCGAAATTGTCATGTTTGCGATAAGAGCGTTTGCCAGTGCGCAGTAATGCCGCTTTTCGAATCGTCATCCAGCGTGTTGAGATTCCTGCGTACCGAGGAGGCTAAACGGCAACATATTACTGATGGCATTCTGTTCTGTATATTCAGCTTTATTCGACAAGCGTCGAATAGGCCTGACTTTTGAACCACATGCGGCGATACACCGGGCGAATGTCGAAACGCAACTGCTTTGATATAAATAAACAATTACCGCTACATAAAGCCAAGTAGTGGACGAATTAAACTGCAACACTTTTTAATCGATCAATGAACATTAAAAGACTAGAAGGATTCTAACAAAATTTGCCACAAGATTAGCCGACAGGAGTATTCCATCGCCAAAAATTTAAGCATAATTCCGACAAGCTCACTTTCCCTTCTGTAAGGTTTGTTGGTTATGCGATTGCAGTGGTCCGCAATCTTGTTGAGGAAAAGCAGCACGAGTTTCTACACCTGAAATCAGTAGTATTACTCTAGATTTATTTAAAATATTCCCTGAAAATTGTAGCTTGATTTGATTATTTTTCGTTCATTTTTGAATCGTTTTTATTGAAAGTCGAAAAGCTCTGAGAAACGCGCTTTTTGGCCTGGCGAGATACTGGTTATTTATGCATAAAATGTTGCCGTCAACATATCTGTAAGCTTTTAAAGTGCGTTTTGTATTCTTTGCAGTAAGGTAAAACACATGCGCAAGAGCGTAAACCCAGTACAGTCAATCTCTATTTTTTGCAAAGTTAAATTGTGCTCTGTATGTGTGTTCACCTGTATATTTACATACGAGAAACTTCACGCGCCATAGTTGAAAACTATGAACATTGCAGCTCACTTTACTCAGTGCTTATGTGTTCCCTACGCAGGCCAATTGAGAGTGTTTGCTTGAGCAGGCGCGCGTGCATGAGACTGAACCTATTTGGCAGAATTGGGTGCAAAGTTTATATGTCTATCCAAAGGAACCGTATTTATTGGCTTGCAAACGTGAAGAAAAACTTCATTCAACAACAATCAAGCTATGCAGCTTCTTCGACGTAACCTGTGCTCAATTCTCGTTTTTGTGGTTTTTGAATCAAGTAAGAGCAATTTGTTAAGTTGTTGCGTGTAATAAACCAGCCCTTTTTTCCTCAGTAAGGTGGCATTTTGGCTATGGATAAAATATACTTCGTTTAGATGGAGTATGTAGGAGGCCTTTTAAAAACAACGTCTGGATGGGATTCTTACAAATCATAACGACTCATTCTTAAACAGCATGACATTGTAACAATAAACGTTAATTAAGAGTCTCCGATTAACACAAATTAGCAAATTAGCTTGGAAAAAATAGTTAAGTTGGATGCATTTTCCAATATACCAAATGTCAGTACCAAACAACTGTTAGAAATCCTCCGAAGCACACAAATTGTTTGGGGAAAATGTGTGCTTGAAAATAACAGAAATAGCTCGTTGCACGGTAAGGGCAAACCATGGCAGATAATTTATGGTGTGCGCTAATCATCTTTGCGTTTCTTAGTCAGGTTAACGCGTCCAGTACCCAATAAAATCTATGTGAGTGGGGCCAGTAAACTTCCGAAGTGAACTGACCGTACAAAACATTTCTATTTGGAAAACAATACCAGTTTCATCAACAGAAAGTGAGAGCAAATTGCTGTCAGGCACTGTACGGTTCAGCTTCAGATGATTGTAGCAATATTTTGGGTTATTGATATTATTGTTCATCATTAGTTTATTATTAGATTTAGTGATAGTTTAACCTCAACTGTTTCCATGTGAAACTCAACCTGCCGGCATATTTAACTAGCAACAGTTAACAGTTTAGTTATACAAAAAACACGTGCATGGTAAAAGTAATTAGTCTCCTTTTAATCACCAGCTCTGTACACACAAAGTTAGACTGAGTCTTAAAATCTGTCGTTGCAATGCACAGGTAAGCATGGATGAGAGTCACCTGGTGAACTGCCGCCCTGTCTAACTTGTTTTAAACATCAGTTGTTGCAAACACTCGATGTCATATATATTTTGCTTCTCAGTAGAAAAGCGCAGTCATGAACAAGTTTAACACAATAAATACGAAATTTCGTGCCTGAAAACAGCTTAAGTTTGCAGTAAGCCTCTTGAAAACATAACCATTGCCGATGTATTGATCGAGACTACAGTTCCCGTCCGTGCGTTATACCGTATCCAACGTTTTACACCATAGTTGGTTCAGAGTTCCTATTCCCATGCTCGCAAAAGCTAACTTGGTAGATTAAACATTTCTAAATACTTTGTGGTCTGCAATGTACAATCCTCCGTCTTCTGAATTTGAACTCTAAAACTCAAGCTGCCCAGTGCGCAGAACAACGTAAGTGTACTGTTCTAGCTGAAAAACTATCAATCTTTAAGCTGCAGCTGAGAAAAAACGTTCAGCGCAACTCTGACAGGATAATTAGCGATAATGATTGACCGGCTGACAATTTTGTCCCACAACTATAAACAACGCAGTTGCGAATAACACGCAAAAAGGTATGGTTCATTTTTGAAAGGAAAGGGAAATCTAACATATATCTAACCACTGCATCTTGTGAAACACTTCCTGTGGATAACTACATCAGTCAGTCATAACACCAAAAATGCATCTTCTGAGTGGTAAATTTAAGTTGTATAGAATTAAGTTTTTACTTATCTCACCAATAAACAAACATTTGATTTTTGACGATTCAGTATCATAAACGAATAATGAAATTCGAAACCCGATGAAAATGTCTACAGTTATCTGTTGTAAAATAAAGCACGAACAGATCCTGACTACTCATCTGATGGTTAGATGTTTAAGGTGATTACTGGCAACTTTCATATCAATGGGATTCGTTTAGTTAATGGTTTAATTTTTACTCGATAAATTGACACATTTTTGAATGATTGCGGCTAGAATATAACCACTGGGGAAGATCTTGCTATTTTATATTATTAAAAAATAGCTTATATATCGTGCGAGAGGGCAACCAACCAAAATAGCCAAATAATGGGGTATTCCGCAACTAAACCTCAGTGCAATATTTGTCACTTCATCACCACACCAAGTGAATGAGTGCCTGTCACCAGGTAATTGGTTTTACATTTTACAGTGAATATGGAGATAATTTAATGAGAAATAAAATGAGGCCATGAGCTTGGAATACATTAATACAATAATTTCCAATAACTGAACTTTCACAGGTTGTTTCAAAGGTACCAACGTTACAGTTTTGGCCAAATTGACTGAAAATGCTTGGATTGAACTTTTCCGCTTTTATTTCTATTCTCCTTATGCAGAGTAACGGTGGTCATAATCTTTCCATTTGTTTAAGCAAACAGTACTCAGATCACCAAATGAGCGGCTAGATACATAAAATTTGCGTCTCAACTAGTCACCAGTCTAACTCCTCGTAATTTTTGCAAAAATTTGCTCATCGGTGTTCGATTGGCTGATACATGCTCACTCGCAAAAATGCACGTATCAAGAGGCTGTCAGTAAGTCTATGTATTTTTGTGTGTTCTTGAAATATCTAACCCGTTTGCCCAATTCAACTACCATTTCCTCTAGGAAAGTGGTTATTATATTTGGAGGTACCTTCAGGCCACTGCCGTTCATCAAACCGGGGTGGAATATCATGACTGTAAACGATGCATTTCAAACGGCCTTTCTTTTAACAACCAAGCAAAAGCATGCACGTCTGCAGGTGAGTTGTCAACATTTCCTGGACATCCTCTTCACATATTGAAAGAAAAGCGTTTGCGTACTTCAGGTTATCAGAAATTTGTCTTGAAAATTTTCTTATTTTAGGCTGTTATGTATGTACTTTGATAACACTTTCTCAATATACGGGTCATAAACATTGTGCGGTGCAGTCAACAGAAATTTCGCTTTGTCCGTAAGATGCAAACTAAATCCACACAATTATTATATGGTGTTTGCTTAAATTGTGATCAGATGAAAATTTATCAATCTAGCCCATAAAAATTTTACTCGATAACAAGTGTCAACACTTCCAAACGAAAGTAAGTTTGGTCCACAAACATGACAGAAATAATGTTGACTAGAATTAAATACGGAAAAGTCTCAGTTTTTTATGAGGAACATACCAAACAAGAAGCAAAACGATAACACTAGAAGTCAGCCAACCGCACGAAATTCAAATGACCTAGATTTGTTGCACGATAAAATGTGAACCAAAACGGATTTTAGGTGGCCACCACAAATTTTCAAAAAGTATGTGATAGAAAATGACAAAACGCACTAACGGCTTGTGCTATCTTAATTAGGCGCACACGATTTTGGCACGTCTTGGGTTCCTCCTCCGGCCTACTTCCGGCCCATTGTTGTAATAGGATGTCTGTAGGACCGGAACTATAATCAGCTGATTTTCTGATATTTTCCTGTCAAAATCTCCAGTAAAAACATGTTTGACAAATCGTAAGTGCTTGGTTTTCCATCGCAAATATACCCTTCTGCCGTAATTATTCAAGTGATTACTCATTCTAGCGCAAAAGTGGCTTACAAGAGAGAGTAGAAAAGTGGAGTTGTACGTCCTTCTTATAGCTCTTATTATAAAGATTGAGAGCTGAAGTTACATGCAGTAACATTAGTTTGTTACAGCGCTAGCAATGCTAACTTAGGGTTGTTGCAGCTTACCCAGCCTGAGAAATCAGCAGTGCCAGGCACCGTGCAGCACAGAACCCTAGAAGAAGGTTGACCTTAGTTGAATGTATTAAATTTTTGTTAAGATGCTCCGCCCAGCATATTCTGGAATGATATTTCTGAAACAATGTGGGGAACATCTGCATACTATTCATATATCCAACCTGGTGTACACTCAGCGGGTACGTCTAGCATATTCAACCTGCTTGTATTACAAAAAGGCCGTTTTCTCCAGATTGAAGTGCATTTGTACACATTTGTGCACTGATGAACCATTATAAATGTGACACAAAACCCACGAGTGTCAATTCTAAAACATATCCGACAGGTCAATCGCAGTCCGGTAAGCAGCATCCATTTACACAAGTCTAAATAATGGATCCTATGCAATAGTTATTTTTTTCATTTCATTTCTCAGGTAACCACTGTATGTAATTAATCTATATAAGTAGACTTTTCCAGACAACAACAAAAACCCGAGCGTCTTTCATGACAAGACCCCCTGAGACATTTTGTTCGAATTATTGCATATATCATTGCCCCTAATGTTTACACATAGACAAACGTCCATGAAGGAATAATAAACGTTTTTGATGCGTCCGCACAAAATGGCGCCGTGCGTTTATGAGACTAGATTGTAACGAATTACGCAGCTGATCACTCCTTGCTGGAAGCGCCATTAAGCCGTCTCTCCTAATGTGTGATTCAGACTTCGGAAAGGACGTTGGCAGTGATGTTTATCTGGCAAAATAACATGAATCCACCCACGGATTTGAACTTTTGTGAGCCTTAAGACTTCCGAATGATTCATATCTGCGTTTACAGTAAAGGTCGCCTTTTTCACACCATTCTATCACCTGTGTTTTGCATGGCAACATGGAAATGCCTCTGTAAAAATCATGTAGTGGGATGTCGAATTCTGGCTAAGAATCATGTGCAGATCAATCATATGCAGATTAATTACGTCGAAATCCAAATTTCAGCACTTTAGTGGGTGTCCTCGGTTTTAATAGGTACTTGTTTCTAAGCTTGTTTACGCCTCAAAGTGCTTTTCTGACACTCAATGTGTTCTCAGTAACCGGGAGTTATTCTTCCTATTACACAGTACTTAAAAAGGGCGGTTATGTAGCAGGTGAACGTCAATTTGATCATGCCAATCATTTTTTATTTGGAATTTGTACCTGATGTTTGTCATCCACAATCGCGGTAACTTTGTCGGAAGGCACAACTTAAATTCATCCTATATAGGCCCACCAAACAGTGAACACAGAAGATAGTTTGTGAGCATTGTTACAACTAAAGCAAAGCAGAGGATGAAAGCAGTATGAAAGCAGATCGCAGTGATTGCTTGCTACGTCGTCTTCCAGTCACTTCACATATAACTTCATAATTAGTTGCATTGAATCAGCTACCGAATCACCTGTAACCGACCTTAATGTACAACATTAGCAGGTTTCGTTAGAATAGCTGTCTCTTGAAATCAGATGGTGACCTACACTCAAGTAGCACAGGAAGGAATTTTGGTTTTCACCGATGTGAGATAACCGGCTCTAATATTTGCGGTTGTCATTGCCCGGTTTGGTCATCTTGTAAAATCGCACGAAATAATAAACCTTAATCTGCTGTTCCGAAAAAAACATGAGAATGTCAATCACGAGGCAAAAAGCAAACTCCACCCGCCTTAGTTTTCAGACCAACATCATAACAACACCCTGAACAAAAGGCTATTGGCCGTTTCTTAAATAGTGATACGCACAATATAGTCTCTTGCAATCCCTTGTTAATAATGCCATATTATGAGAACCGACGAAACAGGCCTTGAAATAAATTAATTTTGTGTTCCAAATTTGATTAGGCGTTTTGGAATTCTTTGGTCCGTTCAAACAGTGCACACATGTCCTTTTTTAATTTAGATATTCTCATTTTATCGATGTTCAAAGGGAATAGTGAGGCAACATTTACTTTCCGTTTAGTTAAATGTTAGTTTCCAGATTTGGGGTTTTCATGAGGAAGTGTGATCACAAAACCATATCGGCACAAGCTCTCTTTCACTTTTATAACATACGTTTCAAATCTCCAAATCATTATCAATCCAGTACTTCCTCTTCTGTCCAAACAAAAGAGTTATCAGGAAGATTTCACCAAATTTACCGTAGAATGAGAACCAAAACCTTTGGTGTATGTGGTCATGAGAGTGTTATTTTAACAGCCGAAGGATTTCATCAGCAGTCACATCCAGGAGACGCATTTTTTACGATTGTTACGGAAATACAGTTTTGGCCGACGGTAAAAAACATGAAACCACTTGTACATGTGACAAAACAGTACATTTGAAATCCATAACCGATGTGGTTTCATCGAAAATGGGCGCACTTGCCGGTATCGCAGACATAGGACATTCTGATCATAAAAACTGCAAAATGCTACGTGACATGTGGTAGTGATTAATTATAGTTCGCATGCAAACGCAACGGAAAAGTTTTAGGAGTAATCACATAGAAGTAGACGCACGGCGTTGGGTCTCACTATATTAGGCACTACTACTTAATTTCAGGACGATTAATCAGCCTGCAATAATTTACTAACAATAAATTGTATCGAGACAGATTGTGAGTATTTTTTGTTTATGTGAGCTAACAAATTCTTCACTCAACCAAATTTCGTGCAGGCCTATTTTGTAGTACGTTGGGAGATGCGAGCTGTTGTAACATTCGTTTTCGCCAACATTAACTCAACAACACCAAGTACAACAATGTCTTCCAAAGCGTAAGCTCAGTTTGTCGTGTTTTGTCGTACAAGAGGCTAAAAAACAAGCATCATATGAACATAGCATACCAAGGCAAAACATGGAAAGCTCTGTTAGTATTAATTTGCAAAAAGTCAAACTCCCCATTACGTTATATTTTTAGGTCAGCTTGCGTGAAATGATAGCACATTCCCAGCGTTACAGAATATTGGAGCCTTACGTCAGCTTGCCTATAATGGTTGTTGATTTCAGTTTATCGAGGGAACCACGCGTTATTGTTCGGTACGTGCTGCTTCGGTGGCAAACGCGTAATACTACAGAATCCTACAGAAAGCAATAATGTTGGGACGCTACGTTTATTGCAGCTAACATGTAGATTATTTAATAACTCAACAATGTGTATGGGTGTCTGCATCCATTAACCAGTTGGTGCTGCACTTAATTTAATGGCCTGCTTATTCTACGACACCAACTTAGCTCCCGTTTTCTCAGTTAAACATCATCACTTCAACAACTGAACATTTGAAGATTTGAGGTTTACGTAAAATAGCACAGCAGTGATGGATTCCCGGCTTCAGCATTCATAAAGGCCAGAGCGGAAAGTAACCAGTATAAAATGAAATGTCTCCTGATTTGTTTGTCCTGACCACTAGCAGATAAGCAAACTTGCTTGTAGTTGTTGACAGTTAAAGTAGGTTGGATACTTTTTCTAGAGAATTCAGTCAGCAGTATTTGTGGTGCAGTTTTATGCTTCAAGTTCCAATTTAATTTCCAAATGACGGAGGTGCGCATGTCTAATTCTACTCCACTGTGACTCGAAACACAAGTAAAAACGCTTGAGACCAAAGGTAAGAACAGCATAATTTTTAAAGTTTTGCTTTACATGTTGCAGACGGATATTTGTAAACCCACGATGAAGAAGCAGAAATTGCTGCCTGTGGACCGGGGTACAAAAATTGACAGCTGAACCATTTTTGCATAGACGTATCAGTTGAAAAGAGCCTATGATTGGGCTAATGTTTGGAGTGGTAAGGTTTTTTACACCAGTCCGTGAAGTCGCGAATGGTATATTTCATGATAAATAAGACCGAACAATTTCGATGCGGGCATTTAACCTGTTGGTCGCAACTTNTGAACACTCAATAGGTTACACAACGCGAGAGGCGGTTGCGCTGTGAAGGCTTTCTCAACATTTTGCATGAAAGTTATACATAAGTAAATATTGGAGTGAGCTACCCGGCGGGTATTATTTTGAGACGGCAAAGGCTTAGAGTTTTCATTCAAATCAGTGATCTTTTTGGCATCACGGAATTTAGTAAGTAAATGCGCCCACTAGACAGCTGTCTGGTTATAATTTTGTGAACAAGTAAAATCTACAATTTAAGGTCGCTTGCCGAAATACGTGGATGATTTTTCGCAGCGAAAACATAGTAGACTCATAAGACGCACAACGTTTTTGCAAGTATTTAGTAAAAACATTTATACCGCTGAGCGGGATGCCTTTGTAATTGCAATTCAGTGGAAACCTGTTATACAACCGGTAAGTTTTGCTTTATTCTACCCATACGTTGAGTGAAATGTGATGCAGCTTGCATCTCAAAATGCCCATGGTCCAAAAGGAATTACAATTACAAACGCAGACGGGGCTTTAAAAATACCATTTAAATAATACATTTATAAATAGATAAAATGCTGCAAAATTAATTCAAGTAACGTTGCCGGCCAATGCGTGGAGAAAATTTGAAGCTATTTTTTCGCAACCTTTAGTCGCACGACTTTACAACAACTAGTGACTTTCATCGCCACGTTAGCGTGTTTTGTCCCTATGGCTGAAGTAAACAAACTGTTTAGCAATGAAACAGGAATGCCTTACAAAACTGATAAAATGAATATGATGTCAAACGTTTCTTCATCCATTCTGTGGTGAACCATGAATATCATGGAATGTCCTGCGACGTATGAGATCAACGTGCAGCTTCCAAATAGTGGGTATCAAAACCTTAGATATTTTTGCTATAATGCTTCCTACTTCGCCTCATCGTGCCAAAAATTCTCCACATAATCATATGTTCAAATAAGAATGAATCTTTGGTTTATTAACGTTTACCGTCGATATAAAACAAACGTAAATCTCTAACAATTTACTACCCCAGCAAGAACTCAACAGCATAGAACTCTACATTCATATTTTCGGTAGACATTTTCCGTTTCATTTTTCATACTCTCGTGTTTAAACATTCGGCATCTTCCACCATTACCCACGGACTTGCAGAATGATACAGAGGATCAAGCCTTTTTTCTGTATTCATGGATTGGTTTTCTTGTTCACGTTAGCCGATGTCGTTCACCTGAAAGCCACAAGTTCGGAAAGAGTGTGGCACTGCTCTTTAAGTTTCCAGCGCTTTGAACTGGGTTCCAGGCGGAAACGTGAACAACCTTTGGAGAGAGCAGCGAATACCCGAGAAGAAAAAAATGTGCCTAATGAAAGTGTGCTCTCTGAGCTTGAAAATCTCCCGTCCGTGTCCTAGAGGTGTGTTTGCAGGGTGAACGGTGAAAAAGCTTGTTTGCCAAGCCGTTGCATCAGGTAATAAGTAGGAATTAGATCCACTTGGAGGCGACGATACACAGAGTTCAAGCACGGCAAGGTGCGTTTTGTGGTACACCGATTAAAGGCCGGCAGCCATTTACTTAGCTGCTGGAAGGACAGGCTCCATGAGAGATACGCGTTCCTTGCGTCCTGAATAGACGAAGTGACATTTTCCAAACGCGGTCTGACGTAGAATGGAATATTTGAAAGTCCACGCGCGTAATACAAGAGAAGTTGTGCCGAACCATCCGTAGCACTGTGGATGCCCTTTGGGCCATTTTTATGGTGCAGCAAAAAGGATGAGTTTGAAAAGGGCAGATACCTAAATCGCTTTCGCCATCTATCCTCGTGATGTCTTCTGGTTTTTTCCCAACATTTTTGACAGACGCATTCGCTGAGTCACCTTTAAATGACATGTGGACGCACATTTCGTCATTCGCAGAAAGGGGCCTCTCCAACGACCACCGCTTTGCAGCGTCTACATCCATGTGAAGGGCGCTAACGTTGAAAATCCAGGATTTCAAGTCCTCCGCACAAGGTAGAAATGGACTTTCAAGAAAAGGTGGTTGATGCATATCAAAAACGAAACGGGTCTTTGAGAAACACAGATGGTGATCTGCGCTGGAAAAGAGTGCGTCGAGTGTGCTGCTACTCAGAATCTTCTGTCTGATAGGAGCGCTCTGATCCAGTGTAGGATTTTTCCTCCAGTCCTGTAAGACTCGAGTTTGTAAAGAAACGGGACGTGTAGGTCCCTATCAAATCCTTCAAGAACTCGGAAAATATGGCATCCGATATGAGTTCCTATTCCTTTGTTTGGGTTAAGCTGTTCATAAACAGGAGCACGTTTGTCACGCAAGAACGGCTTGGGAGAACTCCGTGTTGAGCGAGAGGTATCAAGTTTTTGGACATAGGGTGATCTAGGATGACTCGCTTCAGAATCCATTCCATCACTTTGCGTGACACGCAAGTAAAGCTTGTAGGCTTGTAGCTACCAGTCGGTAGCTGGCATGGCAGTTGCTTTCTTCAATCAGAAGAAAGGCGGCCATTGTGAATCGATTGAGGAAACATCAGGTTAAAATAGTTTGCCAATGCGGCCAACTATTTTTTCAGGATCCTTGTATGGGCCACGTCGGGCCTAAACGCGCAGAATGGGCTGATCTTGCACAAGATTCGACGAATGTCCCCCACCGTAGGTTAGAAGCCGTTTCTTGTTATGCCCAGAAAAGAATCAATGTGACGAAAAGGCTGCGGCTGAATATCACGGATTCACGGATTGATACACAGGATCGAGGCTTTTGCCCAAGTTTCCCGGGTCGGTTTTGTTCTTGTCAGTCAGTGGCTGTCGTTCACCTGAAAGGCACAAGTGAAAAAAGGGTGTAGCACTGCTCTTTATGTTCTCTGCGCGGGGCAGTATGCTTGCCAGCGCGAGGATTCGCATAAATAAATGTCTAATAGTGCTTTAAATTGGGTTC
>NW_008752045.1:424512-450344 GCF_000715545.1 Opisthorchis viverrini | reverse complement strand
AGGAGCGGTCTGACGTAGGCCCCATAGAGTATTTGGAAGTCCATGCGAGTAATATAGACCAGTGAGTGTTTTCTATAGACCTCACACACCCCCGATTTGTCGTCGATGAGAGCCACGTTCCTATCCATCAATGAGGACGAGGATGGCTTGTTTCTGTGGTAATTCCTCATGAATTTCCACAGCAGGTTACTGCTCCCCGGGTGGGATCATGAACCGTGGCCTGTTTTTGTATGTTTCTTTGGTTTATTTCTGATTTACAGCAGTTCCGCGTTTCACGAAATCCAAGATCATTTTCTGCGTCCCATATAGTCAACATTTTGAAAAATAGAAGACACCAAATCCTTTCAGTAACCTGCGCCTCATCCGACTGCGTGCTGATTATTTCGGAATGAATATGGCGGCAGTCTCGTGATCCTTCTGGACAATCGTTCTAATATGACCTTGGCCGAGGCTGGTCCCAGTTTAACTTGATGAAATGAATGCACATTTTTAAAAGATCTCCAAGACAGAAGCTTCGAATACACATTTGGGTTTCGGAAAGTCTGGCCTAATAGCAGATGGAATCAAAGGTCAATATGGCGTGGTCGGTCCAAATGGTGCGTCCCATATAGTCAACATTTTGAAAAATAGAAGACACCAAATCCTTTCAGTAACCTGCGCCTCATCCGACTGCGTGCTGATTATTTCGGAATGAATATGGCGGCAGTCTCGTGATCCTTCTGGACAATCGTTCTAATATGACCTTGGCCGAGGCTGGTCCCAGTTTAACTTGATGAAATGAATGCACATTTTTAAAAGATCTCCAAGACAGAAGCTTCGAATACACATTTGGGTTTCGGAAAGTCTGGCCTAATAGCAGATGGAATCAAAGGTCAATATGGCGTGGTCGCTTTGTCCAAATGGAGCGTTGGACATCAGCGTATCGTCTTTCTCTGTTGAATGACTTCAATCATCGCCGATGCCAAAGTCCTCTTGAGTATACGCACTCAATCCCCATCCAGGAGGTCTTTGTATATTTGAGGTCATCTAATAGCAGAGGATGAAAGGCTCAGTAGCCAGAGGAGAGTTGCTCGAGGGTCAATATGAGGAACTGCTTATCCTCAGGCGGATTCGAGGGGCAAAGGTAGACCGCTAATGAGAGGATCGATCCGTTGGACGAGGCTTGAATGCACAGTAAACTGCAAAACGGGACAGGATTGGTATCAGCGAGAAAAATTGGGATAGGCACGGCCGCATGCAGGTACATATCAACCCCACTAGCTCTGTCCCGTTTTGAGTCAGTTCGAAGAAAGAATGGCCGTCTATCGTTCTCTGCAAGTCAGAGACATCCGGTGTGGGTCAGGTCGCATTGGGTGTGATTACAGACCGCTGTTTAAGGCAAACTGATAATTCAATGACGCAAAGTTTGCAGAAGAGCCTGAGGCAATTTGTGAACAAGCATTTCAATACCATCTCCGCTGTCTCCGAAGGTGAGGGGCCGAGATGTGTGAAAACAGAGATGTTAGCAGATTTAATAACGATAGTTCAGATTTGATTACAAGGTTCTAAAGTGGTCTCTGGGGCACATTCGTCTGTTTGCTGTCTAACTGGTTTTAAGCGCTGTTTTTTTAAAGTTTTTTCGGTCCGTGAGATCTCAGTTTACGCAAGCTTTCAACCAATGGGGCCGAGGTTTTACCCCGTATATGGAAATTTCGGACGTTGCTACTTGTAGCTCTTTTATTTCCAATTTTTGGGAGGCCTCATATGTTGATGATCGAGAGTTAGATACAAGAATTCGTATGTTTAGTTTTTTGGTCACTTTTGCGCTTTTCAAAGGAAAAGATGTCTCCGTGATGCCCCGTGCGCTGAGTGGCAATACCGAGAACTTATTCTTCTGATGTCGCACCCATGGGCCTCGCCTTCGTAGAGAACTTACACCAGCCTTTTCCCTGATTCGGCGAATCCCACATGGCTTATTTGGCTGCAGTCGTCTTTTTCCGTGTTTATGTAGGCACCCGCGTCGCTCGCGATCCGGATGGGCAACTGGGTGTACATGAGATTTTTCGGTTTGCTTCCGTCAAGTTTGCGGCTTCTGCTGTCGAGGTCCTGGGCTACGATTGTGTCCGCATGCTAAGAGGCCAGTTTTGACGGAGTGAGGCTAGAGATCTGGCATTGAATACCTCGTCTAACATTCGACGGGGAGCTTTTCACCCATATCTTCTGCTGTATATCGATGCAGGCCTCAAGCATCCTGTATTTAATATTGTCATGATTGAGACCGAATGCCAAAAAGTAACTGAGTGCAAAACAACATAGGTTATCACAAAAGCTTTAGTTAGTGTGAGGAAATTCAACGAACATTTCGTGTGAACTCTAAAAATAGATTGGCCAGTGGGAGAATGTCTTCCAAAATCTGCGCGAGGTGAAGAAGTAAGCAATTTCAAACTAAACATTAAAAATACCGGGCACTTTAAACACTCCACAAGGATTTAACAGCGTTTTACCTGCACATAATGAATGGAGAATTTTACATTTGTGCTGATTGATTATGGTGGAACAGAACGTTTGACATATTGCATGTATGCTGCTGCCGCCACAAAACGCCGGAGTGCTTTTTCACTACGGAAATCTCGAAAACCCACAGTTCAGGAAATGTCCATTTTCCCTCATCGAATGCCCAATATCCATTGATTGATTAACACAAATTGTATTTCTCATTAAAGCAAAAAGTGCTGTATACTTCATGTCGCCTAGATGTAATGAAATAAACGTCACAAAAAAGGACACCGTCTTGTCTTAAAAGTTCCCTAAATCTTGGTTTGTTGCAATATTTTTCAGGATACAAGGGAATGATACAAACACGGAGTATTTCTTAGTTCCTATGAAAAATGAAAGAAACAAATTTGGTTGCAAATCATAATTTAAGACTGTTTCACTTCCAACAATCATGAATGCCTCAATATCTTCAGTCAGCAGGAGCGACTGATGCTGTCAACGCAGAAGAAATCAAATGTATTCGAAAAATAATGACAGGAAATATCACGTCCATCGTATATCGAACCCATAGAGGACATCATTCAGGCCCCTAACTTCATTGCTGAAAATTTCTGCGGGAAATATTAAACAATTTGGAACAGCCTACACGTTTTTGGCGATACCCTTAAATATTAAAAAAGCGGCGTTTAATCTGTTCAACAGACCACAACCAATTTTTGTCGAATAAAAGAAATGTGAACCCCTTCCGAATGCTACCGATTCTGTGACTTACGATGTTCTTTTGTTTAGTGCAGTGTCTTGCGTTCTCTATGCACAACAAGCAAGTGAGCTAGTTTTGTGTTACAGCATATGAATACTTTAACACCACAAGGTATAAATGTCTTATCGAAGACAAGCTTCGTGTGTAGCATTATTGTTCCCCAAGTGCACGGCTAATTTCAGTCATAATTGCCAAAATATACCAGTGGAGACGTGCAAAAGCCTGGGTGAGTTTTCACGGCTTCACCGTGAATAAAAATTTTATTACGCCCCCTCTTCTGTCGCTGATGTATCATTTTCTAACGGGAGACAGTTTATTATTCTCCGTCATATACGTATTGAATTTTATATTTATTTTTAAGAATAGCACCAATAATACCGTGGTGGTATACACGCTTCTAAATCCCGAATTTATCTCTCTGCTGTGCTGTTACTGTCTAAACATTGCCAAAATTTAGATTGACGTTTTTAGTGATCGGTGCTGCCATCTCACCTTGGTCTTGCTTGAAAATGCCATGAATTTATTTCTTCGGAACGGAGGGGTGAGATGCCTTTGCAATCTTATTAGGGAACGACTGTCTTTGGATGCCCTGGGAACGTTACTTCCCGATTGGGGGAAGAATTTGCTCAACTCACTCTTGCAATTTCAACCTCTCCCTAGCCTTAAAACAAACTGCCGATGGTGAAATCTTTCAGGTTTTTTAGCATAATTTGCGCGGCTATCTGTAAGACTGGTGTAAACTGCACCAAAATTTCCTGCTTGTAGATCACGGTACAATGAGGTGAAAAAACCACAGGCATGAGAGTAGCTTAACTTAAAACTTTCTTCATCATCTTACAGATTCACCTTTGAACAAAATGAAAAAATCGTCGTGTATCTTACAGTCGAGCCCATGCGCGTCCATCAGGCAACTTTATACTTGCTTGTGTGCTCTAGCAACAAGGAAGACGTTTCTAGCTACCGAAGTAATGAAGCGCGATTTACCGTAGTTATGTTCAACGCAGTTATGCAGACGCTAGCACAATTATTACCGCACGTTTAAGGTCACCTACTAATTAGTGGCATACTGATAGTCTGTAAAAACGACAGGCATGAGAGTAGCTTAACTTAAAACTTTCTTCATCATCTTACAGATTCACCTTTGAACAAAATGAAAAAATCGTCGTGTATCTTACAGTCGAGCCCATGCGCGTCCATCAGGCAACTTTATGCTTGCTTGTGTGCTCTAGCAACAAGGAAGACGTTTCTAGCTACCGAAGTAATGAAGCGCGATTTACCGTAGTTATGTTCAACGCAGTTATGCAGACGCTAGCACAATTATTACCGCACGTTTAAGGTCACCTACTAATTAGTGGCATACTGATAGTCAATTACTAAATCGGAAACAGGAATTTGTGCGCACACATTTTCCCTGGAATATTTTGCGCCACACGTGTGTTTTTCTTTAATGCACGTGTATTTAATAAAACAAACTGTGATTGCTGCCACCGCGAAATGTCAACATTTCGCCCAGGTGGAGGGAAATGTATAGTAGAAATGAACACTTTCTAAATAGACGATGAAACAGAACTGTTTTCAGGCTCAATGTTTCTCTCAATTTCTCCGACTTCATAAAAAGGAAGCAACCGGGGATGTTTCAGAAAACTTAACCTGTTCCGCGGGCTGAGTGCACATTTATTAGATATTTATAAAAGGTGCAGTGATTGAAAAACTCCAGGCCCATTCGTTAGGCGAAAGAGTTAAGGTCGATATTCCAGCGGCACAGGCGTGAACAAGTTTTCGACCACATTTTTTAGTGCATATCATAAGAAAATTCGCACAACATGGATTCACATATGCTTGGATAATTTCCGAGGCACAGCGAAACTCGCGTAACGAAAATTATCAGGTACGACTTCATTTCGGCTGAGGGCCCCAGTCGCCATCTACGAATGTCACAAAAGATCCGCGCAGCATAATTTTTTTTGATATTTTGCCCCAAGCTCATTTTTAGAAACAAAATTTTAGGAAGAAGTCTATCTTTTGTTGTCATGTGCAAATTTATTAAGATCGTCCGTCGGTTCGGCAAATCACACATTAGAACGCTTTCAAACGACTTACGAGCATCTTTCTTGTACCAATTCCTTTTGTACGCAACTATCAAATGGAATGAAGTCCTGCCAAACCAGATAATGAAATTCAGTCCACGGGTTGTCTGCATTGATTTTCGACAATCTTATATGATAACCCACCTACTTACTTACACCGAAAAATAATTTCCAAAATTTCTAGGCCCAAGCGGATATGGATAATAGACCATATTCACATATATAGAAAAAACATTATGCGTCCAATTTATTGAGCGTTTGTGAGCAGCAAATGTAACTCGTTGTTTACTTATCTAAGTACAGGGTTTTCTTCGTAAAGCCTGCTTTTTACATACGTCAACTAGTAACGAAAATCACAACGTTGGTTGGAGAATATAATATTGTGAGAAAAGCAATTTCTTACTTGATTTGCAGTCAAGCTTTATCCAGCAGTATGTGATTTTGCCTGACAGATCCAGCTCGTCAATCCATGGAATGTTCCCATCAAGTGTGAATGAATGCATGAAAGCCTACTTGCAATATTTGTGCTTGTGTTTACAGAATGTATCTCCGTTGGCATCAAAATTAGTTTATTTTTCCATAGCCGCTGGCATACGCGTCTCCTGTTTCTGGCATTCTCAAGTAAAATCCCTATCAGACGATAGTGAGTTACCTACATACGGTATTCTTGTAGAGGAGCAACGCTTCAGTGTATCAAGAGCTGTCCATAATATTCATAACCATCGCACGTTGGATACTTATGGAAACTATGACACAGATGACGTTGCGATTTTGCGTAGGAGATATAAAAGCATAAAATTCTACACACATACCAGAAGTTCAATGGAAATTTATTACAAGGTGTAACAAAGCATTTGAATATTTTGAAGGACGTGCACTCACGTCATCAGGTGTACACTACCACCGGTACAGGCATGAAAAAATCGCCATAATCAGATTAAGGAATGTCATTGCTCCCAAAAACACATCGGTCCATGTCACGTTTGGCTTCAAAAATCGTTCTCCACTTTTGGGCGCCTAGTCGAAACCATCTGGCAGCCTCAGCATTTAGCCAAACCAGACCACTGGTCAAGATGGCCTACGCTATGGAACTGCAATATTAGCAGAACAGTATGTGGTGCATGTGATTGCGTGGTAACGAGTTCTTTCAAATGTGTTTCGTAATGGTTAACGGCTCACATAAAAATGCAGTATTGTCGTAAAATCAACGTGCACCTACGCGCTTTGAAAACAGCAAAAACATGGGCTTTCCTCACGTGCGGCTAAGGTGACGAATGAACTATTCAATAATAACATGTGGATTGATGCCGTTGGCACACTAATGAGACGCTTGTCATTTGTGTGGGCAATGATAAGTGTTGCAAAGCTTATCATTTCGTTTTTTTAACTACAGTGAAAGCATGTCTTCCAGGAGGTAAGTTGGTGAACATAGTGATCGTTTGAACCCAACAGTAACAAATACTGGGTTTATATGCAAACGCGAACATCAGGCTCTTGAACAGTTTACAAACAGGTGACTTCTTTTTTGATTCACGAAATAGGCACAATATGTTTTCAAAAAAACGTCAAGCTTTGATACTGTTCCATCTGCATTTAATCCTACCTGAATGTTAATATTGGATGTTCTGTCTGGGAACATGGGTGTACCTCAAATGGCATATCACCTGAAAAACTGGATATGTGCTTTCAGAAGTAAAAGTATGCGAGGATTTTACATACCGTGGCCGGATATCATAAAATTCCCTACATCACATTTTTGCTCAATATCTGCGGTCCCTCGAGCTCTCAGATTTTCCGCTTTACAAAGATAATGCTGGTCAAATAATAAGGTCGATATTTACTATTTATTTGCTTGACTTCAGTTGTTTGTTATAAATAAATGTTATTTTCGTCATCATCACGATTGCGTCTGTGTGATCAATTGAAGGCGTGCAGGCTAGGATGGTGGGTTTGTCAATCTAAGTGCCCACAAGCTGAACTTCCCGGCGTATATTTGGCCTCCTGTATGCTCAAATGTACAATTTACTGCCGCGTAAATACATTATGCTTGACATTTGTCTACCAGACGCTAGTCTTTTTAGTGTATTTCAAACTCGAACGCATGAAAAAGAAACTAATTATCTCCTAAACGACTTTTTTAACAAACTTGTTAAAATATGTTTTGCTACCTAATAACTTGTTACGTAATCGGATAAACACCTAGACACTTGTGTGACAGAAAGTGAGTCTTGCAATCATTGGGGTGCTAACATGGCTGATGAAATTTCATGAGGCCCCGAGAATGACCAAATCAAGGCGGCTCCAGTTTGTGCATCATTGGAAATTTGGTTGTTGCTACAGGCTTCAATGAGTGTTGCTAAGCACTCATTTCTCTCAACTATTTTTGAATTCCAAGACTTCATTCTTTTCGTGCTTGCGTGGTTGGCGTCACGCAGATTGGAATTTTGAACATTCTGGATGCTTCTCACAAATGAGTAGTTTATTAAGTTCCTATCTCGTGCAAATTTCGTCTGAAAACATGCACATTTATTTAACTTGCTGTTGCTTATAAATTTGACTACTTTTTTCTAAAACGCTTGAAAGCAACCAGGAATCGATTTTTTCAAAAACGTTTAAAGAGGGTCTTGATTTCTGAAGAGGATGTGGGGTCCAAATAGCGTGTATGTACGTAGATGTACAGAGTAAAATTCAATAATGGCCACCCAACATTACGGAAGCCATGAAGACAGGATGAATTGTACTGTTACCCGCTTGCTTAATGCAGCACTACTGCGCATGCTTGTAGAAAGGTTTATCGCACCTAAGGATCACATCACAGTAGCACCAATGACTATATCATTGTGGCCTCCCGCGCAATTTCGCATTTAGTTCAGGAAAACGACATGGTTTTCTACCTTTGTCGCTTGATGCTTTGCCTGTAATGATAATTGCTGAATAGAAAGTAACACATGCTGCGTCCAAACATGTCGAAGCATCCCAAAAATAATATTTTTCCCGGTCATTTGGCTCAATTGAACTCCTTGCAGATTTGTTCAAGGAGATGCTTCCGGTACCAAATCTAGCCAGCGTTCTACTGATCTATTTATTTCTTTTATCAACAACTGATTCGCTCAGCAACTAGGACTGACATGCTAACTCGTGAAATCTATGTAGATTAGAGTTTATTCAGGCGCATATCTGAGCAATCCATAAGCCAGGAGCAACGTAAACTGATTCCAAAGTCTGTTTTATTTACTTGCTTACCAAAAACCACAAGCGTGCTTGAAACCCGGATTTAAGATGTATCTAACTGTACTTTCATTCTGATTTCCTTGAACCACCTCAGACTTAAAGTTTGAAAATATAGATACCTTAAACTAAAGGACAGAGCACTATACCCAGAAGCCTTTGAGCGTATGCAGGTTAAGGTATACGTCTCTCTCTGTTCAGGATGAAAGTCGTTGGCTTTTCACTACGCAATCTAACGCAAACAGAACGTAAGATGTTTCTCCAATATTATTTTATGACTTTTCAAATTACCACATAATTAAGCCCCGTAGAAGACGCCTTCCCCCACCTGCTACACATTCATGAGGATTTCTTATCCTTTGAATTTTTGTAAACACTAAAGTGAAGACAAACGAAGAAGCCGGTAAGATTTCAGTAAGAAAAAATGAATAAAATTTAATTATGAGTGCAAAGTACTGTTTCTATTAAGGAAAAATAACACATTTGCGTTTCGACTGGAAACTATCGTTTACGTAATCGAAATGCAAACAGGAAATCCTGGATTACCAAATATTGCAGATATAAATCTCACAATAATTTTCACCATAATGAATGTTATACATATAGGTGTAAAACAACTACAAGTGAAACAAAAGTTTATACCCTCACGGTACGAGGATTCGTGCAAGTTATCCTGATTGTTAGGCAAGATTATATCGCTCGAAGGTTTTGGCGCCATACATGTGCGTTGCAGGTAACGCACCTTACGCTACTCTTGACATGGCGTCTTCGCAATGATCAAGCGGCACGCAGTTAACAAAGGACTTCCACATATCTGTGCATCTCTCATTAATTATTTGAGCGCGTTTTTACCATTCAGCATAATTCGTTCCCATTACCGCTCCAAGTGACGTTGTTTTCATTTCAGCGGGCATCGACCAGACACTTCGCAGAAGATGTGCATAGTTCCTTAGATTGTGTTTGGGTTTGTGGATAAAAAAACAATTCATTCCTGCAGAGGTCAAAACCGCAGGATTATAGATTTGCTTGAATTTGATCCCAACAGCAGCCACTTGGTGTGTAGACGAAAAGGTCATGTGGACTACCGCGTTTTACCGGATGTTATTGCGTTTTCTTAATTCCAACGAAAAAAGTGAATACATGTTTAATGATTGGTGAGTAAGCATACCATCCAATTTACAATGTGTAATATTTTGACTAGAAACTTCTCACTTGTGAAAGGCTTCATATTATCTTACATTTTTGGCGAGCACAGACACAGCAAGTATGTCTTGCATTTGACAAGTTTCCCCTCTGTTTCCAATGAGGAATATTATCAGGATACACTGTAAGACTCGTACATCTAGAGTACCCTGTGGATAAGCTCGAATGAAATGGCCAACATCGCACTCTTTACATTATTTATTTTTCAACACGCAGAGGCAGACTGCCAGCAAAAGCGTAGGTTTATTTATTTAATAATGTAATGATTTGCAAGCAGGCTGGTACGTTGGGCAACACGATTGCCGAAATAAAGGCCGAAATATTTTGCGTGGCTTATATTTGATATATACGGTGAGGAAATGATCCGCGTCCATGCATTGTTGCTTGATTCGCGAAACAGACAGAGGTCAAAATTGCGAGAAGTCTCCCATGTTTTCCGGTAATTGATAAAAGGGGACTAAAATACTTTCCTCTGTATCCTATAAATACGCTCATTTAACGGCCCCACCAATGAAAACACTTGCAAAACGCGTGCACAACATATTAGGGTGAACATAAATCAGCTGCAATTAATACACCCCAGACGTTGGGACGCTGTCACTTCGTTATTGAAATGGAAGTTTCAACCTCCCGAAAACCGCATGTGATATGATACCATATTTTTGCTAGAAGTGTTCAGTAAACTGTACTTCATACTACAGGAATTGTTATAAATTACATGCCAGTTTTGACTTTCCGCCAACTTTATACGGCCTACAAATATGTCTTTAGCTGTGTTTTACAAACTAGGTCTGTTTTCTCTCAACCCAATAAAGTAAGTACTGTCTTAGGAACCGGTAAATTCGCGTGTGAGTCCATTTTTGGCGCAGACCAAATCATTAGCCTCACTTTGTGTCAGTGCATCAACTACGTTTTCTTCACAATGTTTAAAACGCACGAATTCTCACTTGGAACAAGTTTGAACGGCATTAATTAGGATATAGATCAAACTAATTGAATATTGCTCAATTCACGCCTAATGAGTATTTTGTGGATGTTTCTGAAACATATTAGACTGACAGCTAAACATATTATCTGACAGTTTACATTACTCAAATGCTTTTGTTCATACTCTGATTAGCCAGCCATGATCCAATATTTAGCATGCATGGCTAAGTTACTTGGCTGAACTTGTACCTGAAAAGCAGTTGAGAAAATGTATATTCCACCAGACATATATAGTGTTTTGCGCCTGCTTTGAACATTAAGTCACGGAATGTTTAACAACTGGTAAGCGCCTTTCATGTGTTTAACCATAAATTTTGTGCGCAAGCAGAATTCATATTTTACAAGGTTTTGTTGACATGCAAGCGCTGAAAGCTTATCCGTTTAGTAAGTGTACATAGTCCGGTTCTTACGAAAAATATCCGAAAGGTCTCAGCTGCAAGTAAATTTCTTTGATTTCACAGTGACATGATGTTGTTTTATGTTGAGCGCTTCGAATAATTTTTCATCAACATTCACTGCAACAAAAAGCCTGGGGTACGTCTACTTATCAGGTTGCTGTTAAGTCACCCGTACTTTCAGACCAAAATTTTTACGGTGGTGATACATATTGTTAGGCAGTCCGAAGAAGTCAAACAAGTTTCGGAATCTTGCCTGCGGTGCGCTGAAGCATCCAAGTCACGGGTGAAAACCTGCCTAAGCTCGTTGCCGCATCCAACCCTGGTCTCGTCTTCACATCGATTATGCAGGTCCAGTGGGTGGCCAACACTTTTTGGTCGTAGTCGACGCTTACAGCAAATGGCCGGAAATTTTTCCGTTGAACAGCCCCACAACCGTCATTACAGGCCTGGAACTCCGGCGATTGTTCAGTCGTTTTGGGACGCCAGAGACTATTGTATCCGACAACGGCAGCCAGTTTACGTCGTCGGCGTTTGCACACTTTTGTCGTATGGCATAACGCATACACGCTCACAGCCGTTTCATCCACAGTCGAACGGCCAAGCGGAATGCTTTCTTGACACTCTGAAGCGGGCACTTTAGAAGTCCAGAGGGGAGGGACCATCGGAAGAAATTTTGCGAAGGTTCCTGCTGGCATATCGAGCGACGGCAAACCCCAACTCACCTGATGGAGTATCACCAGCAGGGGCACTGCTCCGAAGGAGTCTTCGAACACCGCCTGACACTATCCGGCCACAAAAAAGGCAGGCTAGTCACCGCAACACTAGAATTGAGGGACAGTTCAACCGGCATCATGGAGCAACTTTGCGCGCATTCAGCAAAGGCCATAGAGTGTTGGTTTGTGACTACAGCGGCAGACACCCTACGTGGACCCCAGGACTCATCCTTCGCCGGCGCGGCAAAGTGCTCTACGAGATTCAAGTTGGTCCAGCCAAGTGGATGCGCCAGGCGAACCGAATCCGGCCGACAGGTGCAACGATCCTGCCCACAGGACAGAGCGATTTGAGTCTAGAAATGCTTCTGAACACTTTTGACCTCGGCGCCATCCCAGAAAGTTAATCAGTTGCTTCGTCAGAAGCCCAGCCTGAGCACGGATTACAACCGCGACGCTGGACAGACAGGATCCGCAGGCTAGTGAGGCCACTGAAAGTGAACCCCCGGCTTCGAAGCTACGTCAACAAATTTCAAGGGGGAGGTGTTAGTCGGGAATCCACTCGGATCCTACTATACCGCACGTCTCTAGGCGCTGCTACGGCCGAGAAGCCTGTCCCGCTCGAGGTTGGCCCAGAATTCGGGACGCTTACCGGTCCGACATCAAGACGAGATCTGATTGGTCAACAATCCGGACCCAACAGCCAATCATGACCCAGTATTGGCCAAATGCCGGTTGCCAATGGCGCACCCAGAACGCGGCGGAAATTCCAGAAAGTTATGACCGCTTACGCTATATATATGAGGCGCTGTACAACTGTTCTTGACTTTGTTTTGGGCGTTAATAGACCTTGTGCACCTTTGGTGGTTATTTCGACGTGAACGCTACCTTGGGAGGCTCAGACCGAGAACTAAGCTGAGGAAAATACCGTTACTACACATATGTTGGAGACATTTGTGTGCGTTTTCAACAGTCTCAGGTGCGCATTACTAAAAGTCTAAATTACCAAATTTTTCGATTTCTGGAAACCCACTTTATCACACTGTACTTTCATTTAACTTTCCTGTGTCAGGCCAATCAGGTGACTACACTTTGTATACAATTGATGCGTTTATTTGGTGCTAAATATTTATTGAAGTAGGGGGCGAGGCGTTGCTTCACTCTGAATGTTAAACTTTACTACTTACTGTAAAGTACATTTACGTTCACCTAGAAATAAATAAACTATCTAAACAAGTTCTCCCACATGCCCCGAAAACTAGGATTTAAAATAACTCTATTTTTTACTATCAGCCGAAGTGTTCTTCCAGTTTGTCTGCCTGGACGCTTATTGCCAACAATTATGCAATTTTTTGCACACGTTTATTTTGAGGGCATGCCTGGGTTGTACGTATTCACTACATAAATTATTTATTATCATCAAATATCAATGTACTGAATACACTGATTCAGACGTTATATCTCGTAATATCCGGCGACATTTGACACCAAGAACTCCAACAAATATTCTGCTCACCTCAGCGTACCGGATTCTACCTTGTTAGACTGATAGTTTCTAATACTGCTAAGTGCGAGTGGTGATCTGGATGGATTACTGCGGTATTTATTACAAATGACATTCAGTTCGCTTGGGTAATGTATGTTTGAAATAAAGAGGTATACTCAGACGAGAACCCAGAGCAAATCACTCTACAAACAAATGTCCAAAAACTGACATTTAATAACTTTGCTCTTTTTCTTATTCTCCGGTTCTCCATCTGTCCATAATATTTTGGTAATTAAATGAGAGTTTCTGTAGCCTCATCCAAAAATGTGCAAATTGGTTTAAAATAGCTCTAATTGTGTTCCTAATTGTGTACATTTTACGACTATTCCGTAGACTTTAAGAAACATGTTTTCCCTTTTTTTAAGTGTTGGTTCCTTGTAACGAATTGCGTCTAATTTTGTCGACTGTCGAACCGGAAGCGCTTCAGAAATGAACACGTGTTAACTGTTTTAGGAGCTTTGTTCTATTTCGTCCATCAGCTAAATTAGACGATTCCTACTAGGTTACTTAGGCTTTCCTAACAGCAAAACCACATAACCTAATGCAAAGCAACTTCGTGTTTATTCGTCGCGAGCAACGTTTACTAAATCTTCTGGCTATCTAACAAACAAATCATGTACAGTGAGCGTATTTGAGGGTGAGTTGTAACGTTCACTAGAACATGCAGTAAGTGGAACTATGTACATGATGCAGCCAAGAAAAATATCGTGTGCTGAATTGGTGGGTATAGTACTGACATATTTTTAGTGGTTAGAACGTAATACTTGCGAAAATAAGAAACAAAATTTCTCCTACCGATTTCAAGTAGCGATTCAATTTGAGTTTGTGATGCAAATTTATGCTACAAACATCATATTTAAATAAGATGACCCGTCAAATCATTAAAATCATTAAAATTTAGGGCGTTTGGTCCCACAGAATAATATTCCATGGGAGTATAGATTATTCCACTACATTGTATTTTACCAGGTTTATCGTTCCATTTTTCTATTTTGTGCATGCCTGATATCCGAACGCCAGACGGTAGCACAGGAATCACTTATTGAGCTCGGCAGCATGCAGGCTGTACAATTTAAGCAGGCCATTTTGCGCAAATGAAAGATTCAAATGATATAATATATGTGGTTCATCGATCTTCCATGGCTGAATCACTAAGCAGGCAAAGCTACTAACAGGCTTAATTAACACTTTACAAATTATGTGCTACTTTTAAAGCATTTTTTGTTATGCCATCTATCCATTTTTCCCACATATACAGAGGGTAAGAGTGGTAGCAGGCTGTTTTAGGCATATGCTTACATTCACATCAATGTTGTATACAACGTAAAGTTAGTACGTGATCGCGCAATGTTAAAATCCTCTCTTAGATATCAATAAAAATTGTCATTTCTAATCCAATCAATGAAGTTCAAAAGTGCTTTCCAGGCCGTGAGTTTCACTCTCTCTTTGGTTGGTGCAAACATCCACTGCCTGCATAAGAAATGTCATAAAAGTTTGGGCTACCCTCATTTTGTGAGACCGCGTATCACAAAGGAATAACAGCTGAAAAAGCGTGAAATTGCATATCTTGCATTACATTACATATCTCGATGAGGATGCAAACTGATATCGCAGGAATCAGTTCGGTTTAAGCCTGAAAATCTCCGCCATGAATACACCTAAAGTTACTGTGACAACCCGCAACGATTGAAACCGTTTTTCAGACCGATAATAATGCACCGCATAGCGGTAACACCAAGTCGAATGCATGAGTTTCTCAATAGATTATTTGTGTGAACAGATACTAAAAACATCCAAAGTTTCATAATTGTATAAAGTTTGTAAAAGTTGTCCTCGGATAAATCATTTGCAAGCAAAATCATGGAATTTCGGGCTTGCCGAAATAGGACGAATATGCTCTTGTTTCGTTAACTAAATATAACGATTATTCACTGAGGTTCATCCTTGGTTTGCAAGTATTAAAAAGGAAGGCCGGTACATGCATGATAGTCAAGGTTAACACAGCAGCTTCCACGTGCTTAGCTGAAAAGTAAAGTTGCTGTATCAGGAAGTATCACTATCGCGCCCAGATAGACCACACTTTCACACATTTGTTGCTGTGTACAAAAAATACCCTTTTATGCAGTATATGCCGTCATCATTTAAATACGTTTAGACAAGTATATAGATTACTGAACATGTCATGTGTGTGGAAAAAGTTAATGCCATACAAAATAAATTACCCCCCGAAATCACAATTTACTAGTACGAGAACTGTCAGCTGGTGGTGAGCTAATATACTATTGAAATGCTTGAAGTAGTGTTCCTACATTTTTTTCAATTTTACCGCTCATTATATTTATTTGACGATAATTGACTGGCTTCCGATTAATTTCCCTGTCTGCGTTCTGTCAGATTCTGTCAAAGCTAAAAACTTCGACACATTTTTAAATAAAAATAAATGAGAACAACTTGAAATTATGTATCACGCTTGGAATATTCTATGCATAAAAAGTCAGTTCACAAAAGAAATCTGAAACCTAAGGGCAGTGACTTATGCGGTTGAATTTTAGCAGCACTGAAACTTTTGTTCTTTAAACGACGATGCTCCTCCCCACCATAAATGCCTCGGTAGGCAGCAATTTTTGCAAACGTAGAAAAAAGAGAATAGCCTTTGGAAATACAGAGCCGCTCTAGAGGTATGCAATTTAAAAAAAGTCAAATACTTTACCAGATATAAATGCGTGTGATAATGCGAACAGTTACCTCAATCTTATGCGTTTTTAGGCAATGCATCTTTTTCGCAGACGTTGTTAGTTGAAAACTACAAACAGTAACAAAATACTGAAGATTCAAACGTTGTCTTTTTTTGCCATTATGATTTCTAACTATTCTTTCTTCTGCTTATTGGCAAAAGTGAAGCAATGCTTCACAAATGGTGAGTGGTTTTGTTATATTTTTTGAAACTCCTCAATCAGAAACCATGGTGTACAGTTTGATTTTGAGGTGCGCTGACATCAGCAAGGTGGAATATCTCGCTTGATTGTGGTGCTTACTTTCAATTCACCTCTGATATGTTGCACGTACAGGTCTATTGTAACGACGGCAGCATGTACGAGGCTACAATATAGCGGAATAAAATCTGATAATGTGTACCTCCCCCAAAGTTTGCGCGTTTCAACAAACTGTTGTTTAAAAGGGGTACCTACTTCATGCAGAGTTTGGACCAGATATTTTTTGTAGGAATCGATAAGCGTCTCTTCACCGCTTTCATAGCGACTGGAAAACTCGCAAAAGCTTCATTTCCTCTTACTTGGTTTGCCGTTGGATTTCTACACCATCTAGTAGTACTGGAAAACTCGCAAAAGCTTCATTTCCTCTTACTTGGTTTGCCGTTGGATTTCTACACCTATCTAGAAGTAAGCATAAATATTTGGGTGCTTGATGGTGTTTTTCCCCAGAATAACCTATCTATGCAACTGCGGTTTTTATACAAACCATATTGCACACAAAAGCATGTAAGCTCATGTTGAAATTGCCGTACATGTAAAAGGCGTTCTGAGTCAAATTGTAAATTGTATATGTTGCTGAAATGGTGCTAAAGTGCTGGATTACCCTTACGTTTTTATTTTAACTCTGTTCAATTCCTCCAAATTTATACCTGACGCAATGAAGTAGAAGAATGCAAAGCCAAAGGTACGTATTTAGCTTTAATCAAATTTTAATATGCTGCTGCCAGACATGCAATTGTGTTTTATGTGATTACTTGCAACACACCTTATCACGCCCTGGACACTTACTAGCTCGGCAGGTAATCACATATTCATTGGTTGTCTCGAGGTACAGATTTATCAGCTTCACTTCCATATATTTCCATTATAACAATTGCTGCCTTATATATGCCAACATGATAGTACACGTATACCGACATGGAATTAAGAACAAAAATTATTGTTGTTTTTTCGAAATATAAGTGGCAACGCTTTCAGCTGAAGGTAAATGTTTGTCGTATTTAAGTAATTCATGTTTATAAATATATTATTGTACGATACTTTGCACGTATATCGTGTTGTGCGTAGAATGTATCAAGCCTCAAATTGTTGTGATAGGGCACCTGAAAAATACCGTCATTTCATTCTTTTATAAGAGCTCATGCAAGTGTCTAAACAATCAAATAGCGCGCAATTTTCTGACACATTAGGGAGACCTTCAGGCCCATAGATTAGCAATGCCCACCGGTAGTTGCGAAGGTGTGCTATTTGGATTTGAGTCATATCTCAAATAACAAATACCTCGATACGACATCGTGATATGCAAAATAGCAGATGAAATTCCCCAAAATCAATACAATTGGACGTATAAGTTCCTAATAGCCTAATTACTGATAGCACAGGTATTTATCGACAGGAGAAAGTAAAGTAACTACAAAATAATAGGCTCCTCGTTCAATTAGATATCTTCCGCCAGCAGCTATAACATTACCACTCAGAGTTTGTATTCCTTCATCTCATGACATAATTGCGTGATGCTCTGAACAACTGCAGAACACCTACTGCCATGTAACCAGTATTCTTTGTTGGCACGGTAATGACTCTTTTATAAACACAAAAGTGAAAACATGTATACCATCTGGTAAGTCTTTGGGTGTTTTCGGGTCAGTCCTTTTTCTTTGCCTACAAATTTACAACCTGACCAACTGTGATGGGATATCCTGCGCCACTTACGTTTCGTAAAAGTCCTCTACGCTGTATGCTATTTGCAAAAGCAGGTTTCCGATGGGAACTAACCGTTGCGGCTAGGAGGAGGAGAACAAAAAGTAAAATTACTGTTGGCTGCCCACATTCCTGTCTTGAAGAGAATAAGATAATAAGATAATAATAATAACTTAGAACCTGGATGTGCCCAATGATCTGGCGCTTATGCGGAAAAAAGGGGTGCTGTGTATTTTCACTTTCATGCCCTATTTTTTACGTATCCGTGTCCAGCTACACGCTTGCAAACTATTTGACGTCGCCCCTGTGATAACCAGAGTCTGTGTACTATTGTGTACATGGCACACGCACACCAAACGGAAGTCAATAGATGCGTGGGTTATTCGGGCACAAGAGTCCGCATGGGGAGATGAAATAAATGGAAGAACACAATTTTTAAAATGCAATTACACACGGATATTATAGCGGTTGTTGCTCATTGTAACTACAAAGTAGGTGGGCAGACATCCTACCCACTAAAGCGAAGTCACTGAATTAAAGAGTAACTTTTGGCGTTGTGGTCTCACTATCTTTTCTGTTCATATTTGCGGAAATATTCGGACAAAGCAATCTTGCCGTTTGATCCAATTTGGTCATGTTATTAACAAACATAGTAAAATGTTTCCCATGTAATCCACCAAAAACAAATGTGGAGATGTAGCTGTGAAAATGATTATATGTTGAAAGTATTCTGATTATTAGTCCACTATAAAAGAATATCCACGCTTCTAAAAAAGCGAATAATTGTTTGCAAAATGCACTGGATGATTTCACGACTTCCAAATTTTGCAACATTTGGTAAACCGTGAAATGTGAATATTTGGATATATTGAACTGACTTTGCCTACATTCACATATGAGCTGGAATGTCATGTTTAACGGTGATAGCGGTTTACTGAGGGCCGAAATGTGGGCTAATTTTGTCACTTGAACTTATTTTCCCATCTACCGTGTTGAATCTTGTATAGTTTTGGGATTATTTATTTTGAATAGATGGATAAACAGAATCATTTTCAATGAGGAAATTAGGGTCTCCTGGTTCCCCATTTTCCCGGCGAAATGCACACTTGTTTTTGGACACAAAGTCGCTTGTTTCAGATTTAGTTATAAACTTAAACCAGACTAATTGATAACCACTATAATAATTCGCTCCATATGCCCGCCATGATATGCGCAACCGAAGATACCACGGACGGTGGTAAGCGGACAATTTTCAGTTAAAGATACTCTCTGTGATATATTTTTCTTGCCGCGATACAGCACCATTTGTAACTACTGGCCTTTCTTGAGAAACAGATGAGTTTGGATGAAGGGTTTGCATTATCTAGTGTGTGATGGCAGGAGGGTCGAACTTAGATTTGTAAATTTTCCAAAAGTTTGTAACACTAGCGTTTTCAGCTTGTATTGCCAGCATTGCTAAATTTAAGTGACATCTGGACTGTTTTACCGATTTGCTTGATGTTTACAATAACGCGTTAGCATGTTACATTGGAATTTATCCCAAATACAGAACATTGAGTGTTGTGGCAAATTCGTCCCCTAATCTAATACGGCCTACCGTATTTGCGGGCTTCAGGCAAAATCTACTTCAGTGATATTAACATGCATTCACAAGCACAGGCAAAGCCTCCTGAAATTTGGGCCGGCACGATTTATTATATTTACATTTCGTTGTTCATCCTATGCCAAATTCTATCCGTTTGCCCAAGGTACCATTGTATTAGGCCACAATTATTAGAGGGAGACTGGACTAAAAAAACATTCAAACATTTTTTTTACAAATTGCCCTGAAACACCGTGGGTTTACTCGTGACATGTGAGAAAAGGTTATAAGTATTATATTATTGCCCAGAAATGCTTAGCGGAGGGGATAAAAAATCAAAACTCGTTTACACTACCATAAGAGGTGAAGTATCGCAATAGATATGACACATTGTTGTCATGTTAGTACAGAATTTATCCTAATTGTTTTTTAGTTCATTCATTTTTTTGACTTGATGCTTATTGGAAAATTACGAACACCCAAAGTCTCAACGGCTAAATTAGGTCTCTTATTATGGATGCGATAAACGCCACGTTGGGCACGGGAGGAAAACATTTCTCAAAAGCGGATGAATTTTAAGGATACCGTAATTACGAGTGCCGATCTTCAGTGCATTGTTAATTAAATTGTCCCTATTACTCCATTTTCGTTCCACGATTTCCCCAGGCTCACAAACACCTCGAATCAGAAAATGTCCCAAACCTAATAAATAAATAAATAAATAAATAAATAAATAAATAAATAAATAAATAAAAAAAACCCGCCTGCTTTTCACAAAGTAATGCGTATGTAATTGCTGGGTCTTTCAATGATCAGTAAAGGGTGGTGTATGTGACTACGTGCCACGTACTAGTGGCTTCAAACGAACGTGCTATAATCGGTCTATGATGCGTGAATCATCACAATATGTGGCACATTTTGAGCGTCAGAACAGCGTCATTATCCGACATTTGGTATATCGAAAGTGCCACTGATGCCTTTTTATATTGCAATTTGTGGAGTTTTGACCGGACCGGAGAAAGTTTATCTGCTAAAATAAGACGTAAACAGCATTCTCCGCATAGCTATTCTTCACTTACAGGTTTAATGGCCCTCAAACGTTGGGGACGAAGGAAGCCAGAAATTCACAATATATGATAAACATGCGGTGCTCCAGGCTGATAATTGGCACATTTTTACCCTTTTAGTTAAACGTCACCGACCAAATGCTGAATGGATTAGTTCTGTGAGCATGATACTCACGGTCATCAGGTAATTTCATTTGATTACTTTCCTCCTCAAGTTGCTATCATTTTTATTACTTTTTATGTATGCATATGTTTGCTGTAGACAAATAATGCCATACATCAGAACCAGACGTTATTGACTATCCCAAAGGTGGATAAGACAAAAACTACGTTGTCGTCTTTGGATGCCAAAATATCGAATAGAGAACGGACAACAAAAAGATATACTGCAAATTTGAGTGGCCAGAAAATACAGAACTTAATCCAGACAAATTTATTTGATTAGCCGTTTTACATTCCGCGTCCGGAATTACAGCGTTATTTAAAAGTTGTGCGAACCAACTAAGTAAACAAAGTTAATCTAGCGATACTCCTGAAGTCGCCTTAACATTACCGTACTGTACCCTAAAAATAGAAGTATCCGACTCAACCCCTATTCGGCGCTTTTCAGACGCACCGAAATTACCGGTCAAATTTGTCCATTCTAAAGCATTTCGGATACAAACATTGACACACTAGCCGCCTAAGTTTTGTCTGCCGACTTGGCTGCATGTTTATGTGGCACGCAAACGCTCACACTCTACTAGACGACAGAGCTTATTCCCAAGAAAGCCCACTTGCTGAGAAACGAAGATCAGTTGTGGTTGATTTATCCTTGTTTTAGACTGTGACAGATAACTGAGCTGGGGATGCAGGCCAAGTTTTCACGGGTGATGTGCACATTATTTTACAATATGCTTGATTTATCTTATATCTTATTTGAAACTTTTCTCTTTCTTGTGCTTTGTGATGTAAAAATGTAGAAACGCAATGATTTGCTTAGCAACCCCACAGTTCGTGTTATCCTGAGGATTGAAAACACACAGAGCTGTCGTTATAGGCTTCTGTTATTCAGTTATACTTTTTTGTTATCATGATACTCATTTTTCGCCTTATCCCTGTTCAAATTGTGCGCCATTCGCCCAGGTTGATTTAAAAAGTCGAGCAACAATGCTTCATCTTTCGAATAGACCCAAGTAATATAAAAAACACTCTCCCCTGAGATCTGCGCACAATTCTTCTGTGCAAGAAGGGAAACAAATGAACACCGGCTCAACCACCACGCATAATCCTTTTATTACAACACCGGCTTGATCCGAATCTTGGATGTTGAGGCGGGGAACGGTGCTTCCTTTCTGGCAGAAAGGAACGCATTTACTGTACTCTTACTTTATGAAAAATCCACTGCTTTAGGGATACGCTGTAGAATTTTGTTACACATGTAGTGAATTTTGCCAACACCACACACTACCGAACAAGTGCGAGAGTGCAAAATGAAGCCAAACAAAAGGTGGCCGTAAATGGAGGGTAAACACTTACTAGCAGTAATTGGACATCACAATTCCACACCTAAATTTATGTGACCTTAAAGTTTGAGAACGATATCCTATTGCATTCATAAGGATGAATAAAACAATTTGCAGATTGCCATTCCTAGTTTTCACTATTTTTAAGGCCACATATGCAATACATCTTTGTTCAATTTCAGGTCACTCAGGCAATTCTGAGTAAACGCGCGAGCAAAAAAAACGAAAGCTGCGTGACAATAAAGGCCTCTTCTCCGTCAATTAACCGAAAAGTGGTCAAACATTCTCATTTAGTGACATACTAAGCTGCATAGTGATTGAATGTTCATTAACCAAAATAACAGCCCGTTTAACAATTCTATTTGATTAACTAATACAATAAATACTCACACACTATGGCTTGTGGTGGAGTTTTGACAACTAAACTGTCGTGCAGCTTGGAAAATCGCCTGAACATTCAACCTAATGGTTTTTCCTCTGTGTTCTCTGACTTTAAACGGTAAGATAGCATGTCAAGCATTTATAGCCTATATGTAGCGGTATGCGCGATATTTCAACCAGCGGGTGGCTTTAATATCACTAAGAGGAATTGTGAAGATATTCCGGCGTTCAAATTTGACGCACAAATTTCGCTAAAAACGCAATCATTAAAAATCGTTCATTGACACCATTGCAAATGAAAACAACATTTGACTTGTAGTGATTTAGTTTTTCTGGGTTATCTGAATCTACTAGAGGCTTTGCTGCACCCTCACTATTGGCCTTGGGGCAAAAGTTTACTTGGAGTAGTGTGAGCAGTCGACCGCTGAAGTCGTTGAAAAAACTAACCCTGGAAATAAGGACGACGTAGGATAAGATCATGCTTAGACCTATGCTAAGCAGATACATGTGGAGTTACGATACGTACACCGGTATATTTTAAACAGCTCTCCTCCACAACATGCCATGTTAAACACAATTTTTTCAGGCACAAATTGACCGGAAAATCTGTCGAAATCATTCGGGCACAAAACTCATGTGCAGGTGTGCATGGAATTTTTGGTGAACCTCGAAACAATTAGGTGACAGCGTAGAAAAAGAGGAAGTAAATGTCACTTTATACTCCCGTCGCCACCAGGAATATTCCTTTAAATCTTCAGCTGCTACAATAATAGGACAAGTTTGAATATTTTCGCCCCATGACCAAATCAGGCTTGACAGTAAGATCTCCGCCGAACCCGGTGATCACACTCGTTCACTGAATAACCGTAACGAGAGACAGCAACTACAACACTGGACTTTTCATGATGTTTTGGTCCTTTGCTGATTTATCACAGAAGTCATTGGGTCTGCAGGGCTTGAAACAGGTAGAAACGTTCACCAAATAGCTCCCACCTGTGATCACAAACGTGAGTGAGTAAAGATTTGGCACCGTATCTAACATGTCCGTGCCACCTAGTCCAGATTGCCATTCTTCCTTTCGGAAGCGAACACTAAGATGCTCGACCCACTTGAGTCCCATTCCGGAAAACCTGCCACCCGACTCAATAGCACTCTGTCAAATTATTTTCTAGGTAGGACAAACCCACATCAACGTATCAGAAATTTACCTGATCTTTCCTTCTTCTTACTACCGTCCAGGGACAGTGTAGACTAACGCACGAATTCGCGAATTGCAGTCATGTTAAAATGATTTTTTGTCGAATTATAAAACGATTTCTCTTTGAAGACGATTAGCTCGTAATTTGTAGGTGCACCATGGGAAGTTCGAATGGAATCAGGTACAATCTGGTAGGCGTTTGATAATTCAATCTTATTCGCCGCACACATGGCTGGAAACCATTTACACATGAGACTCAACAACGGAAGTAAAATATGTAATATCTTCAACATCACTTCGGTATAGACATTCAAAGCATTCCGGGGCAGGTGCGGAAATGTGGATGATAGAATAGTGGGTCACTTGAACGTAGTCCTGTGTTCCGGAAAATATTTTCTGGTTGGAACGCAGTTGGTAATCCTGCGCAAACAGTATTCAATAAAAATAAAGACGGGACAGTTTCGTGTTAAATCCTGCAATTGGCTACTGTACTCTGGCATCCAAAATTTGCGTTCATCTCATTCTTGTGTGTTCCATGTGTATTAAAACTATGGATCCGCATAATATGGTACTCAATTCTGCAAAATGGAAATGTACGTTACCAATTCTCCCTCGGGCTCACTAAAATTTTTAGGCCATTTCAAGCTTTTTGCTGTGCACCGTTGGTGTTGCATTTCATTCAGTGTTTTTAACGTGCTTCAGCAGAGGGTACGTAAATTATACAAATTTATACTCATCCTAAATTCTTCAAACTACATCGGGATATCTCGTAGCTGGTAACTTCCATACCTTGATGTCACGGTCGCCAAACCCAAACTCTTATGGTGTTTTGTATGAATATATGGACTTTTCCCCTGTGCTGTAAGGCTGGAGGGTGATGCATCCATTACTTCCTTGGTATTTCGGGAACAAGTTTGGTTTCGGTGATGATGCACATCGTATAGGTGCGCAAGAGCGAAAGTTGCAAATGCGAATAGTTGAATAATTGTAAAAAGTTTAATTGCGCCACTAAAGTTCCAGACGTCTGTGCCTGTAAATGCGTTACTTTTTAAAGGGCGTTGCTTTTGCGCCTGAACCGTTCAATATAAGATCCACTGCATGAGGCAAACCTTAACCGATATTCTGTAATATGGATGGGCATGTTGGCTGTGCTGAATTTGGATTACGGAAATTGAATTTTGTCACTTCGACCTGTCCCCGTTCATCTTTGAGTACTAGCTTGACTGCCTGCAAATTAAGTGAACTTTCGTAAGCCGTCTCTTTAACGAGCAAGGCTGAACCTGTATCTTCCTTGCCATGGGACGCCTCTCGTTGAAGGCCTCCTGTACGCTAGATCAACTTCGAGTTGCTATCATATTACTTTCATTGTGGGGTGTAGTAATTCTATGGATTCAGCTTCGTCTCGTGTGAAAAGCTGTGCCGAATCAACACATACTGAGGAATGTCGCACTAAGATGTACTACAAGAGCAGATTTTGGTCGGATACTCGTTTCGTTGATTTTGTACTTGAAACCCGTTTCCGTGTTATGCGAAACTCACTGTTGATGGCAATTTGTGTTCGTCGGTCTCATGGAAGACCTACGTTTCCAACTCCAGGGCGCTTGGTGCATTTTAATGGCAAAGTTTTTGTGACATGCTATTTTAAGCATGCTCCACACTCTGATGTTGATTTGATATGCATATCGGTCTTAGGTGTGGAATAGCTATAGATAACAGACGGCTTATTACGATCCTCTATTCTTAAAAGTCAGTGGATTAAAATATAGACCAAGCGGGAGTGAAACGCATCACATGGCACTCACAAATATGTGAATTTCCAGCTTATTTATTTAGATCTATAATAACGAGTTCTTACAATATATCCATGCTTCTGTTCTTCTACGGTATATCTTGACCAGTTGAACAAATCTTAATGCTTGAATTGGCGCAAGCGAAATTTTTCGGTAATGGTGACTGTTGTTTGCAGTTCGATGATTTCGAGAATTCACTATATATATATATATATATATATATA
>NW_008752045.1:414942-424420 GCF_000715545.1 Opisthorchis viverrini | reverse complement strand
ATATATATATATATATATATATATAAATCGACACGCATTAACACTGGCTATCGTTTTAAGCTCTGTGCGGGACAACGAGTGCAATCCATAATACAATCCTATCTAGATTTTGATGTTTCTATCCTATCTCACACCTTGCCCAGTTACAAAGGCACTCATGTTGGTCATGCTTCACCGGTTGAGTAGAATATACAACTCGTGTGTTCACCGAGCATTGTGCTATTTTGAGCGTACCGCACAGTTTGCCATCATTTTTCAGTGAAAAATTTGAATTGCAATATGCACTGTTTGCACTTTACTTGTAACATTACAAAGATCGAACCAGCAGGATCCGCTGTAGACTTTTGGCGTAATTTGATGACTATTACATTTTGTGTTCAACTAATGTTCCCAGAAGATCAAGACATTTCGTTTATACCTAATTAGAGAAACCTTTTCGTAAACGTCCGCGAACAAAACTACGTGTTGAGCTGCGTGGGAGGACAACGGTCAAACGGAAACTATTTCGGATGAAAAGGAACTGAGAAGGCGGATAAATGACACGCTTCCGTTATCAACAGGATTTTCATTTCGCCTGAATTACAAGAAGTGACGCAAAAAGCCACGTAAATGATATACCCAACCTGTATTTAGAAAACCGGCGACTGATTGAACGGGACTAAAGAACTCACTTTCATTGTATTAGAACATTATCAAGCGACTAAAAACTGAATAAAATTTCTATCTATCTACTTAGTTTCATCGGTCGAGTCGGCCAAAATTTGTTGATTTCATCCCGGCAAATCATAGGATTCACGGATTATGGATTGATACACAGGATCGAGCCTATCGCCCAAGTTTCCCAGATCGCTTTTGTTCTTGTCGGTCAGCGGCTGTCGTTCACCTGAAAGGCACAAGTGACAAAAGGGTGTAGCACTGCTCTTTATGTTCTCAGGTCCCACAAAGTTGAAAGGCCCGAGCAAACAGGGCTCCCACGGTGCGAATGAAAATCGTCGCTTGAAACCAAGACAGGGAGCAGACGAGTATACCCCAGAGGCCGCTTTAGAGTATTGGGCTCAAACCCTACGTACAACAATTAAGTCCGCTAACCTCCCGGTGGCATATCTCTCGGGCCCTTTGCGGCAGCAGAGGAAGAAGGCCTTTGATGCGGAGTTGTTTATTGGAAAATGCCAACTTACCGTTTACCGACTCTTAGACAGGGAAGTAAAACTCACATTTGCAGCCTATTGACAACAACTGTGCATCCATCTTCAGCTGAACGCGGTTTCTTGGACTTTCATGGATATTCATTGACTAAAATCATTTACTGCTCAAATCCAAGCAAATGCTACAAAGCGACTGCACAAATTCCGCAACAGATCCTCCTTTTCACGAAACGCAAAGCGCATTTACGCTAAGAAAACATACTACTAGTCCATAAATTACCTCAGCCTTTTCAACAAAATTTCTGTTAATAAAACGTCAGCTCACAATGGTCCATAATGGCACCCACGGATACTGGACTCGCGCCGGATGTTTCTGACGCGAAGGTCTCGATAGACAGTTAATTTGTTTTTCCAGCTGACTGGTAACGAGAGAGGGCTGGTGGGGTTGCAATTACTTAAGCGCGGCTCGTTCCATCCCAATTGTCTTCTCTGATACCGCTACTGCACCTTTCTGTGTCACAATGTGGATCCAAATCTCGCTGCGCGAGTCCGATTCTCTCCTTCTCGGTGTGGTCTATCGTGGCTCCTTGGGTTCCTCTGAAGTTGGCTAAGCGCTCATACGAACCCTTGACCAAATTTCTCTCCGCTGCCACTTCACTCATCTCCTGCTGGTATGCAACTTCAGCGCTCCAACAGTATCCCTGATGGAGCTCCGGCGCGTCTCATCAGGTGAACCCCTTGCAGAGGCGCTGATCGGAGTCGTTCAACGGAGAGCGTGGACTCAACATATCGTTGCACTCAACAGAGTTTGCGCAGGCCAACCCCCTTCCCTCCCGGATTAGTTCATCACCAACGAGGACAATTCTTTGATCAGGTGTTAGTTCATGCTTCACTGGGACAAAGCGACCACTGTGTACGAACCTTTGACTTCGTCTGCAATTTGCCAGAAATCCCGAGTTTCAAATGTGGGTTCGAAACATCTGCTATGCAGACTTTTTGGAAATGCGCGTCTCCCTTGAAAAATGTTAAGCTGAGACCAATTTCAGTGGAGGACTTATATAGGACCATTGTTCAGAAAGTTCGCGAGGCATAGATGTTCGTTCCAAAAAATAGCACTCAATCGAATGAGCCGCAAAATTTCTAAAAGGATTCGGTGTCTTTTGGAAAAGAGGTCTCAACCATTTTCCGGAAAATTGAATAAAGAAGACGCAAAAAATGGGCTGGCATTGCACAAAATACAGAACCACTGGAAGTCAGAAATAGGCCAATGAACACAAACCACCATTCTGGAATTCGCCTGGAAAAGCATAAATGTGCTGTTTAGATATATGAGACAGTTGCAGAAACCAGCCATCCATGTTCTCATTAAGAAACAGGAAGGGGGAACCTTCAAGCGTCTCCAAGGTGGTAACTGAAATTTGGAGATAACACTATGCACTTAGTCGCTCCATGAAAGTCGCCTTCCTTCCAAATGGAAGGAATCAATTGTCACGCCGATCTACAAAAAGTTGACCAACCATCGCCTGGTAGCTACAGGTTTCTCCCAAACCGTTCTCGCGTGACAAACATGGTCACGCTTATGGAGAGCCCAACCCTAGGAAGTCTTATCCGACGCTCTATGTTTTGACTTCTTAAAAGCCTCTGGTCGGATCATACATGTGGCGCTGGTCCGCAAACTCGAGTCCTATGGACTTCCATCGCCGATCTCCATTAGATTTCCTCTGGGCCCCGCTCCGGGGTCACTGCTGTATTTGCTCCATTCCAGCGACCTTCCAGATATTCCTGTTAGCCCATGTCTATTCTTTGCGGACGTGAAGTCCTTGAGTTCCAAAGCCAGTGCCCTCCAAATAGATGCAAACGCTGCAAAGCAGTGGTCGTTGGACTGGTACCCTCCTGAAAATGACGAAAAGTGCATATATATATGATTTGGGGAAGACCCATCAAATGAGTTCGTCATGCGTGTTGAGAACGGACCAAGAGATATCATGAAGGAAATGATGAAAAGGATGTGGGTGTCTGGCTCTCTTCAAATCTGTCCTTCCCACCGTCCCAAATGAAATTGGCCCAAAAGGTATTTGCCGTTCTACGGATGATACGGCATACCTTCCTCCGTATTACCACCGTGCACGTCCAAGTACCCTATGGGGCCCATGTCAGACTGCTCCTTAAGTATGCCAACCATGTTGTCTACACATGTCGCACGAAAGACGCAACCCTCATTGGGCGTGTCCAGTGAGCCGCCACGAAAATGGTTGCCGACCTGAAATCCGTGGACTAAGAAGCGCACCTCGTGGTGCTTGACCTATTTCTCCTTGAGTATCACCGCCCCCGAGAGGACCTCATGCTTATTTATGCCCTGTTTGAACAAGGTTTGGCCGACCAATTTTTCACTGTTGACCCGGCAAAAACACGGCGGGGGCACGGTTAGATGATTTTCAAACTCAGGGTGAACACATTTATTGGGCAAAATTGTTTCCCATTTCGGTAGTATCCGGGTGAAATGACCTTCCTCCGACGATTGCCAACACTCCCAGAACTCAGTTCAAAGCGCTATTAGACATTTATTTATGTGAGTCCTTGCATTTGTAAGTACACTGCTCCCCACTGAAGACTTAAAGAGCAGTGCTACACCATTTATTGCTTTCATCCTTCAGTTGAACGGCAGCCGTTGAGCAACAACAACGTAACCGACCCGGAAACTTGGTTGAAACCCCTAGCCCGAGCATCAATTCTTAATTCCGAGAAAACCCCGGAAAAGTGCCCAATATAAATCAACGCACACATCCAAGTTAAGAACACTTGTACGGCACGTCATGTATATGGTATAAGCAAACACATTGTGAGAATTAAGTTTCGTACGTATATCGGTATAACCAGACGAACTAGAAATCCAGAATTCAGCGCAAGGTAACAACCAGCACGTATGTATTCGAATCGGCGTAAAACAACAGCATATGGAATATTAAAGCAAGAGAGTAATAAATAGAGCAACGAATAGAGTATCAGTCATGTTTGTCACATCCGCCACATCTTGAATGAGCGTGTGGATGTTTATAGTCCAGTGGTGGTCCGCAATCTTTCGGATCTTCTCGGAATGGAAATTTGAGACTCTTCACAGGCTGTGTGTTCTTCAGATACGTTTTGTTCAGATACTATAAGATCATCTACAAAGGACTCATTAGTATTTGAAACAGCAGAAGTGCCGTTAACACTAACCTCTGGTATTGAACTCAACCTGGTCAATGTGTCTCCGATGACAAGAGAGATCATCCAAATCGAGAATTGTGACCATTCGTTTGCCATTTGATGAAAGTACTATTCCTGTTGCGGGTCGTAAATCATTCCCCTTGAAAAATGTAACATCAGCCGTGTTGGCACAGTCAAGACTTGTACGCAACGAACGAGATTTAACTAGAAGCGCGGGACTCTTCCCGGTAACGAAATGAACGGCGTTCCTGTATTGCATTAGAAACTTATCAATCCTACGGTCCAAATCCACAAAAGTAGTAGGGGAAAGTGACATAATGGCAGACTTAAGAGTTCGGACAAAATTTTCAGCAAGTCCATTAGACTGGGGATGTCGCGAAGCAGTAAAGAGATGTCGACATCCAGTACCCTTCACCCATTCCCCGAGGAATTACGCAGTGAAGTGTGTGCTGTTACCAGTGACCAATACAGTCGGTACAGTTTCATGGCTGAATACTTTCCTGAATGATAGCTGAGTGAATTCGGCACCTGGAGAGGTAGTTAGAGAAACTTCAGGCCAACGTGACTATGCGTCAATAACTTTGGTGTAACCTCAAAGGGATCGTGCAACTACCAACTAGAGGTACAGAATGTCCAGTGATACCGCGAATGGTAACATCTGTAGGCACTGTCACGGCACTGGGATAGAATGCAGTTAGATCCGACTGTGGAATACTGGACTCAACACTACCAGTATCAACAATAAAGTCATGCTTTTGACCAGAAGCGGATATCAACGGTTTAAAAACATGTGACGAATTTTGGGACAAGACAGATAGAGAAACAGTAGAAATATCTTCAGATAATGCCTTAAGGTCAGCATTTGAGTCAGAATTTAAATGACACACTTTCTTCGACTTACAGACCAGTTGAATATGTCCTGTTTTACCAAAGATAAAACACTTCGCTCGTCTGCGGGGGCATGAATACCTGGAATGGTTTCGTCCGCAAGATTCACACTTCCCAAATTTTTGAGCCATCGGATTAGGGTAACGATCTGTGAAGTAACGTGTTGATGGATTTGGGGCACGAGAATCTGTTCGAGGAATTTGTTGCTAATCCGCATCCTTGAATTATTTCTTTTAGTATAATTTAACAAGACTGCTTCCTCGGTCTTCGTCACATGCTTCACATCTTCATACTGCTCACATATTTGCCGAATAGTTTGAAACTTCTGGCTTGGACAGAGTAGCAGCTTCTGCTGTAATTCGGACAGCTGAATGCCAGCAATGAGTCTATCGCGCAGCTGGTCTTCCAATTGGGCCCCGTAGTCACATCTGGCTGCCCGTGTCTGCAGCTGCAATACGAAATCACGAACCGACTGAGAATGAGAGCGGGTCAACATATTGAACCTAGCTCTTTCGGCTGCTACGAAGTTAATCGGTGTGAAATGTTGAAGACTTTTTTCTTCGATGCAATGTAGGAAATATCGATTGGAGATTCAGGATATACCAAATTCTTGATTGACGAATGCGCCTCCTTGCCAATGAAATGTAGGAAATATGCAGTGATTTTCTTATCAGCCATATCGGATTTTATCAGACGCCATATGTCGAATCGTTCCAAATAATCCTCTGCGTCACGCGCAGTTGAATTAATATCCGGTGGTTCCATTTCGGTAGCCATGGTGAATTGTTGCAATCGCGACGCCAAAAGGTGAGAATTAGGTTTCGTACGTATATCAATACAACCAGACGAACTAGAAATCCAAAGTGCAGCGCAAAGTAACAACCAGGACGTATGTATTCGAATCGGCGTAAAACAACAGCATATGGAATATTAAAACAAGAGAATATTGAATAGGGCAATGAATGGAGTATCGGTCATGTGCATCACACACGAAATCCTGGAAACTAAAAATTCTGCTATGTACGCAATCGACAGATGATCATTCGGCCGAAACTGGTTCATGATTAGGTGTTCCTATTGTAGTGGTCTGGCTACCGAATAAGTTAGTTTACCAGGAGTGTGTGGCAAAGAAATAAAAATAAATTCGCTAGGTTTGGTATACAAAAATAAAGAGGTCAAATGGAACACACTCACTAAAAATTGTTCTCAGTAAAATAGTTCGTCGTTGGCCCAGGTCAGCGAATAAACAATAATCCAATAGTGTTGGTCCAGAGGTCTTCTTCTGAACAGTTTCCACATATAATAGATTCCGAAGATAGTCTGAAATGTTTTGGGTACCAGAGTTAGTATATGAGACTCGCGAATGACCGCTGCAAGCGCGAGCGAAATCAGAAGAGAGAGTCGAAGCACGTGACCACGCTTGTATTATGTGAAATTGTACAAGGGCGCGTTTTTTGTAGTTTCTCGTATTCAAACAAAAAACGATTATGCAATTGATGAAATACCTAGTGTTATTATGGAAGTAAAATAAAGGTACAAAAACGCCACACTACTCCCCCACTAGAGCGTTGACCATGAAATGGGAAAACGCTCGAATAACTAAAGTAACGAATCAAAAGTTGCTAACTTAAGTTTCGTAATCAGCTAAGTGCTGAGGGAAACGGACGCGTCGTCCTGAACGACTAGTGGAAGGAGTGAGGTTGGCGGGAGGGATATCTTGGGTAGGTGTGGGTGTTGTTGGAATAACAGGATTGCTGGATGTGGTCGTAGGTGCTTCAATGTAGGCAGGTTTCAGACGATCAATGGAGACGGTGTCGTGCTTTCCACTTCTCTCTAAAACAAAATATTTGGAGTGACGTTCGATAACTTTGAAGGGGCCATCGTAACAAGGTTGGAGGGGTTTCCTCGTTGCGTCATGTCGGACAAATACAAATGGTGTAGAAGAGAGTTCGGTTGAGATGTGCTCCGTTCGCGTTGATCGTCTGGTAGGTGTCGCACGAAGTTCGGCCATATGTTGTTTCAGAAGGCTGACGAATGTGACGGGTGATTCGGGCTGTGCGCCAGAAGGGGAAACTAGTTCACCGGGTAGACGTAGAGTTGTACCGTATACTAGTTCGGCTGGGGAACAGTGAAGATCCTCCTTAATAGTGGAGCGAATAGCAAGCAAAATGAGGGGTAAAGAAGAGGACCATGAAGATGGGTTCATTTGGGCAGTCAATGCAGCTTTGAGGTAGCGATGGAAACGCTCAACCAGACCGTTGGAACAGGGATGATACGCGGTAGTCGATATGTGATGGAAACCGAATAGTGTAGAAAACTCACGGAAGAGATTACACTGAAATTGTGAGCCGCGATCCGTAGTAACGGTGGAAGGTATACCAAAATTACTAACCCAGTGTTGCAAAAATGAAAAAGCAACTGTTTCAGCTGAAGTATCCGAAATGGGTACAGCTACTGGCCAACGGGTAAAACGATCAATCATGGTAAGGATATGAGTGAAACCGCTTGATGGGGAAAGAGGACCAACAATATCGAGATGGACGTGTGTGAACCGAGCATCAGGAACGGCAAATGAACCAATAGGTGAGTTCGTATGCCGAGTTACTTTAGTGCGTTGACAGGCGATGCACTGTTTGGCCCAGGATGTCAGGTCCTTATTCATGAAGGGCCATACAAAACGTGCACTAATCAACTTCCTGGTTGCTCGGATTCCTGGATGAGAAAATCCATGGAAGTGGTCGAAAACAACGCGTCGGAAAGCTTCGGGTACGATTGGGCGAGCTGATCCGGTAGACATATCACAAAAAATGGCTCCGGATTGGAGGGGTAACGGAGTTGAAGAGACTTGAAATGAAGGGAACGATAGAATAGGCAAAAAATTAGGATCAGTGTTTTGAAGGTTCGCCAGCTTGGCTAGGTCCAACTGCGTGGAAGGGTGAAGAGCGTTTATGTCAGGACGGGATAAGGCGTCTGCGACGACATTGTCCGAACCTGGAGTGTACCGAATGTCGGTAGTGAACTGTGAAATATAATCCAGATGGCGTATCTCGCGTGGTGAATATCGATCAGGCTTGGCGTTGAAGGCGTATGTGAGTGGCTTATGGTCGGTTTGAATGGTAAACGATCTACCCTCTAACAAGTGCCGGAAATGGCGAATAGCAAGGTAAATTGCGAGTAATTCACGACCAAAAGTACTGTAACGCGTTTGGGCAGCCTGCATCTTCTGCGAGAAAAACGCTAGTGGTTGAGGTGTGTTGTTAACAACTTGATGAAGCACTGCACCGACGGCAGCATTCGAAGCATCAGTTGTCAAAATCAGCTTTGTGCTCTCGTGAGTATCGAGGAAAGATAACTTTGTGGCCTGAGCAATGGCGTGCTTGGCTCTTTCGAAAGCAGCAGTGGCGGCGGGGTGCAAAGTAACAGATTTCTCTTTGGAGCCAAGTAAATCGGTCAGTGGCTTCAAAATATCTGCACAGTGAGGGATGAATCGCCGGTAGTAGTTGATGATACCAATGAAACGACGAAGTTGAGTGATAGTTGTGGGCATGGGAAATGACTCTAAGGCCAAAATGCGATCGGGTAATGGTGAAATACCTGTGGCGTCAATGTGGTGGCCAAGAAAATCCAGGCTAGTAACACCGAATAAGCATTTGTCAATGTTCAAACGAATGTTGTAAGTGGAAAAACGCTCAAACACTGCTCTGAGATGAGCTGCATGTTCAGCAGGGGAGGTGCTAGCGACTAAATCATCGTCAAGGTAGGCGTACACAAACGGTAAGCCATGCAAAACCGCGTCTATGAAACGTTGAAATGTTTGGGCTACATTTCGGAGACCAAAAGGCATACGCGTGAATTCGAAAAGGCCAAACGGTGTTGTGGTGGCTGTTTTGGGAGTCATCCGGGGCTGAGGGTATGTGGTAGTATGCTCGTACGAGATCGAGTTTAGAGAAAATGATTGTGTGGCATAGGGTACTTGCGAACTCGTGGATAAGTGGGATGGGATGCCTGTCTGGGATAGTAGCGTTGTTGAGAGAACGGTAACCTCCACAGGGCCTCCAGTCACCCTTAGATTTCTTAGGCACCATATGTAGGGCTGATGACCAATGACTCGATGTAGGGCGGATGATGCCGAATTCGAGCATTATCCGGATGAAGTCGGTGGTGGTTGGTATGGACAGGTGAACCTCTCGTCTGAATGTCGTGAACGACGGAATGAGTGATTCGTTGGGTGTACTGAC
>NW_008752045.1:412488-413630 GCF_000715545.1 Opisthorchis viverrini | reverse complement strand
CGGAATGAGTGACCGGTTGGGTGTACTGACATGAGTGAGTAAGGGTTGGAAAATCCCTAAGTACGTCAGCAAAATGTGAATCCGGTAAGATGACTCGGATACCTGTGGATGAAGTTGGGGCACTAATTCCGTTGGCTGAGAGGGAAGCAAGCGTGTCTAAGAGCCGTTTTTGTCGCACGTCGACAGATAGATTGTAATGGGTAAGGAAATCTGCAACGATGGTGGGTGTTCGGACGTCAACGAAAGCAAGATCCACTTGAACGCACGTCGCAATCCAAGGGCAAATGTGAGGGAACGTTCATCGTATGTAGCGATGCGGGTACCGTTATCGGCTTGTAAGGAGAAAGAAGCAGAATCAGGAAGTTGATTCTTATGTGGTAGCAAACTAACTTCAGCTCCCGGATCTACGAGGAAACGTAGACCACTTGAACGATGGGTGATGTGGAACAGGCAAATAATGCGAGGAGGGCCTCGGACAGTCGTCGCCGTTACTGACTGGCCGGGTTGTTTAAAGGGGTGCTGGAACGCGGCTTGAGGGAACAAGGTGGTTGACACTTGCATCCGTTTGTGCCATAAGATTGGTGATACCAGCACCAAGAGGGACGGGCACCAGATAACGATCTAGATCGTCAGCGTGGTCGATGCCTTTTGATCTCTAACCGTTGTAGGCGATCGGTTAAAGCATCAAACTTGGCTTGTAGGTGCGATATAGAAACAAGAAGCGGGTCGGAAGCTGTAGTGGGTGCAGGGCGGGAGACGGAGTTTACGGGGATATTGGGATATGTTTCGTGTATCTTATCCGCCATGTGTGCTAGCTGCTCCAAGATGTGGTCATCAACGAAAGCGCTGATGACGTGGGACATGGAGAGTGGGAGTTTGTCGAGCCATAGTTGCTCCATAATTTCCAGCGCTAGCTTACGTCCGCAGAGGAGACTTTGCGTGTGGCGAGGCTTTTGTAATGGCGATCTGTCCCCAAGGGAATTCAGAAAACAAAATGCTACGGGATCTATTCACCACTGTCGAACTTGGGACGGATCGCATTCACAAATGCTTCCCCATATGCGCAGCCTCCTCTGCGGCCGTAGGCTAGCGGTAGAAATCATGGACCAACTATGACCGATTTACTTAGCTCCAAAGAAAAA
>NW_008752045.1:403834-404325 GCF_000715545.1 Opisthorchis viverrini | reverse complement strand
AACTTATTCGGTAGCCAGACCACTACACCCTGTCCTACCTATGATGGCCCCTCGAAGGGCGTCCTATGGGTATTCCTTAGGAATATCCTCCAATCGATCTTCCGGTTCTGTTTCTACATCACAAGGAAATGCTGGACGATATAGGAAAATCGCGTGGCTTGGAAAGTATTGAGTCGTGTAGTATAAACGGCCTCCTTGTTAAACCATACCCCGGGGTTGTGGGGATTTTACTCTGGTTAACGTATGCTAATCGCATTCCCGAAAAATTCCGCTGAATAAAAATGTCTCCATAATTACCGGGCAAGAGAAACAAAATTACGAGGAGTTGAAAGGAGATGCTTTCCAAAAATATCTAGAAATACTCGGGCTCACCAAAATTTTTATTGGTGTGGCTACCCAATAATTTATTCTGCCAGGAGTGTGGCAAGGAAATAAAAATAAGTACGCTAGGTTGGGTATACAAAAATAAAGATGTCAGATGGAACAGACTC
>NW_008752045.1:396098-403556 GCF_000715545.1 Opisthorchis viverrini | reverse complement strand
GGTCAGCGAATAAACAATAATCCAATTATGTTGGTCCAGAGGTGTTCTTCTGAACAGTCCCCGCATATAATAGACTCCGAAGGTGGTCTGAAATGTTTTGGTACCAGAGTTAGTACATTAGACTCGCGAATGACAGCTGCAAGCGCGAGCAAAATCTGAAGAGAGAGTCGATTTACGTGGCCACGCTTGTATTATGTGAAATGGTACAAGTGCGCGTTTTTTGTTTGTTTCGTATTCAAACAAAAAACGATTATCATGAAATACGTGGTGTTATAATGGTAACATAATAAATGTACAAAACGCCACATTAGCAGGCTTTGGACCAATCAGACTCCGGATTGATGCCGTCGCAGTAAGCGTCCTGACTTTTGGCCAATCTTGTGCGGGATAGACACTGGTTGTTTGCTCCCCTCTTGTTCGAACTGGCTGATCTGTTTTACTGACTTGTATTTCTCACGACCGGGTTAAATATTATGCGGCTTGGATTCTTGCGTCAAATCGTAAATGTATCTCTTGGGGCTTGCCACTTCGCGAATCCTCGCGCTGGCAAGCATACTGCCCCGCGCTGAGAACATAAAGAGCAGTGCTACACGTTTTTTTCACTTGTGCCTTTCAGGTGAACGACAGTCACTGACCGACAAGAACAAAACCGACCCGGGAAACTTGAGCAAAAGCCTCGATCCTGTGTATCAGTCCGTGAATCTGGTAGCATGCTGGAGGAAGGAAAACTTCTTATAGTGCTCTGGTGCGCCCTGTTGGCCATATTATGGTGCATTCGCCAGTTCGTGGATTTGCACGCGCCATCTGCTCACTATTACTGTGGGTGATGTATACATCAGTCCCCTGTCACAATCCTGGATATTGGAAGTTGGTCTGGTGCGTAGATCGATCTACGCACCAGACACATACGATCGTATGTAGCTTCCATTAGATCACAAAATTCCTTGTGTTGAGGCCAGTCGGTGATATCGTTGACATGCTCAAACTCGGTTACCCACAATTCATCCTTGATGCGGTTGAAAACAGTGACTTCGGTTCCTCATCTCTTCAGTTCCATCTCAGCCAAGGTTATACTACAGATGTTTAGTCGCCATTCAGTGTCTTCAATCGGACAGCGAGAGTAACCTAGTACCCATCCTGGAATTCGGTTCAGTTCAATTCAGTTTGTTCGACGCTTCACTTTTCGGAGATCTGGTGATCTTGAAGTAATAGCTCATGGTGTCTACGGTGTGTTAGTTGCACTCATCCCCAAGGCTGAAAGCACCCTACTGGACTGGATCCCAATGAACAGTGGCGTGTGAGCTGTGCGGTTTTCTGACTCAAATAAGATTAACGCAGTTAAGTGCGGTAAACCGTGTTTACTTGCCGTGTCAGCGTACACCCCAACAGACTGCAGTTCTGAAACTGAGAAGGATGAGTTCTGTCAAGATCTGTCACGACTGCTTCTGTCGGCATGGACGGATATATTCGCCCTCTCGGGTGATCTGAATACTCAAGTTGGATGACTAAGAAGCGCAGTTAGGTGGTAGATTTGGATTCTATGTTTAGCACACGGACGGTGGGGAGCGACTGCTTCAGCTTGTGCTTATCATCACCTGTTCCACCACAACCACTCACATCGGGTTACTTGGAGGCCAGTAACCGCGAAACGGTCACGGACTGAAATGACGAATAATGCCTGGAGTTTGAGTGGAGGCAATTTATTGAAACTGTGCCTTCATTTTCCAGTTTCCATAATTATTTTGTCAAGTATTCCGACTCGACTAAATGAACACTGGAGATCATCTAGACTAACAGGTTTCATTTCTGCCAGATTGACCATACCAGCCATTTGCCACCTTGATGGCGCACTCAGATACTTCAAACACCGGATAATCAAAAGAATGAAGAATGGCAAAACACCGGTGGGTTGCGAAGGCCCATGTGGTGGTGGAGTTTTCCACTGCAGGCAACAGCTGCATCCTATTTCAGCTGATTTGATCAACCGGCCAAAAAAGGCCAGTACCCACGAGACAATTGGCGAAACAGACGGAACCTAATGCGAAAGCCATCGAAGCGTCGGCCTAGTGGCCGTCGCCTCTAAGGCGCCCTACCGTATGATTTTGCACAAGTTGGTCGACTATCAGGAGAGACAGGTTCCTGACAAACAAGCCATATTTTGCCCTGGACGAACACCCATCGACTATATCGTTACCATGAGGCAAGTTCGTGAGGCCCATTCGCCAAGTCTGGCGCTCATGCACTAGCGTTGACGCCTTCGCTGCCTAGCTGTCCAGTTCCAGATCTAAGTCTCCGGCAATTATATCTGTAGCAGCTGGAACCACTGTATCCATAGTACTTGGTTTATACCTGATACACCAATTAACCTCCTGTGTGGCAAGGGACCTCAGGTTGGGGAGAACTGCTACAACATTTATGACCTAGGATGGGAGTGCAGCCTCCACGTAAGACTCTGATTATTGGGACCTAACCTGTCTGCTTTATATGTTCTGATGCATAGGGCAACAGTATCCAGTACTTTTCACTGTTCTAAGTTAGACCACTGATTCCTCCCTGAAATTCCTCCAATGACATCCAACGCAGCAGGCACTGCATCTTTCCACCTCTGATGCTATAAGGTTTGTATGGCGGCGTAGTTCAGCTGTAGCACTCTTTCTGTGCCCAACTTCCATGCCACCCGAATGTTGCACGAGGGCTGGTATACTGCCAGCTTGCTGAAGCGTAGACAGGGGAAATAGAGGCAGAGGTCGGGTTAGAACCAGATACCTTCCGGTCAATAAAGTCGCGCTCTAACCGCTTGGGCTATTTCGCGGCGTAGTTGGATCAGTTCACTGTTTTGGATTGTTCGGTACGCGATTTGTTTGTTGGTGACGGCGTCAAGAGACGGGTTTCCACGTGTGAAGAATGTCCTGGATGTTTGGAGGTCCAGAATCGACAGGACGCGCTCCACTGCCATGATGCCAGATTGCAACCTTCGGGCAAAGACCGATGGGCTGGCACTAGATATTGAACTGTCAGACAAACGGAGGAATGCGAGCTTAGTAGGGATACACGAATGCCACAGCCAACAATTTTGATCTTGTCGGCACTGTCATTCCTGTAAGCGTGAGCCTGTGGGATAGGGTATACCTTCGGTTACTCATACTGCCAATCGTTGTGCGAAGAATACCAGTGTCATTATTCTCCCAATAAATGAAATCAGCTCTGATCATAAGCTGCTGTAGGACTCTGTCGCACAATATGGGTGCATATGGCCTAAGAATGTAGTGCGTATTTCATTTCGCGAGTATTCTTAGTTTATCATGTTTCTGACACATTTACAGTCTTCACGTCGCATGTTCCTGTGACTTTGAAATCGGTTGCTCTACACAATGGGCCATTCTATGGACTGGAGCCCACAAATGGAGATTGAGTTATTCCGGGCCATAATGAAATACAAGCCTGTCGGTGCAGATCGACACTTTCAGATGATCTATATCAAATCTGTCCTCAACTCTCGGCTTCATTCTTCCTCGCTGACAACCAATGATATTTGGCAGAAACTGGAATCCCTATACAATATGGACGAACTGGTAAGTAGTCAGGTGCAGTCTGGTTGGTCTGATTTACGTTTTACCATATTCCTGTAGCATGAATCCGAAGTGAATCCCTTCCAAAGCAAAATGAGAGAATTCGGTTTACCGGATGAATTTAGCACGCTCAAAGCCCAACCTTTTCCACGTGTGAAGTCTTATTTTGGCGATAGCGCGACGGGTCCATCCGACTCAGGTGAGTGGTTGCGGAACGACTACCGACTTCTGGTTTACCGCCTGTATGTCCGTCCTCCCCCAAAAAACTACTGCAGTATTTTATCCATAGGAAGCGTGGTATTCCCCTGAAACCTGTAGGTATTGACATGTGAAGCAAGCACAGCACACTCACTTTCAGAGATCGAAACTCTACCATCCGGAACCGACGTGCCAGTGGTACATGGTTTGTAGCTAATAAGTCGATTGAATCGAACTTATTAGAAAACGGCTATTTTTGTTGCATCTCAATCGGATAATGTTCAGCATCATCGAATATGATAGATCGACCGTGTTCCACGCATGCCGAAACACCGTGTGCCAAGACGAGTGTTGCTTTTCGTGCCTCATTCAGAATAGTTGAGGAGAGTTTGTGTGTTGTTGGCGTTTTACGCCTTCCAGGCTTGAGTCCCCGTGACCGCTTCTGCGCTTGGCTGGAGACATTGCAAGAAATGGCGGCTAATCGACGCCGCTGATGTTCGTGATGTCAGTTCCTTTCCGGATTGTCTGACTGAGCGCTTGGAGGTGCTGACACCTTAGAATACTCGACACGGATCAGCATTGGGTCCCCTCCCTCACTTACTCTTTTTCTTCTGTGAACTCTCAGGTGTCAAATATAATTGGGTAAATTTTATGCGTGAACAGCAGTGAAGCACCAGTGTCAACACCGATTTGTTTTCTCCGGTGATGATTATGTTGATGAATCAGAAAACAAATTACACTGTGTTTGATGGAGGTCAGTGAACTACCATTCGTGTCTGATGTGCACCGCATATCATCTTGACTAGGCGCACTAGTTGTCACATGAAACACGTTAAGTGTAGAGGGATAAAATACACTTACCCGTCACTGCCGACAATACGCTCCTTCCCCCCCCCCCCCCCCGGTTATAAATGTGAATTTCCGGTTAAAGCCTCTGTATGATAAAGAAAAGTGCTTGAAATAGCACAACCCATCAGGCCTACTAAACTGGATGTTAACTCGGGTTTGGAGTAACCGAGTTGGAAAAGAGGGGATCGCGGTTCCGAAAATATGTTCTTGAACAAAAAAGAACTGAAAATGTTCAATGCTTTATCACTTGGGTGCAGCGTGGGAATGATGTCTGGATGAATAAAAGCGCTTCACCCTACCGAAATAATAAGGCTGGCGAACGGAAAAGCAAGTCCCCATGAGCGTCACCCCTCTTATTAATGACTCTGTAAGTCCGTAGGCGCTACGCTGTCCGAAGCATCACTTAACTATGCGCTGTTTGTGTCATTACAATATTGTTCACCATAGACTCGCTCCTCATTTCTTTTGTCTGTCTAACAGCATTTTTTATCTGTTGTTTGTACACCCACACAGATGCTCCTCACCCAAAACGACTTCGGAAATCCTTGCGTTCGACTGACGACGCGGCTGGACTGAAAATTGGTGATGAAGTGAAAGTTGATGATACTGCTGAAACTCCCACACGCAAAAATCGCCGTCGAAACTAGAAATTTCTACATGTACACTTTACTCATGCTCGTCAACACCGAATAAAACACTTGTGATTTTCTTGACTTTTCCCTTCGTTGTTATGCGAGGCTGCAACGGTTCCGATTTGGGAGATAGGTGCAGAATTGGGGAACTCACGCACCACTTCGTAGGACAATCGTCGTTTCTATGGTATTTGGATTGAATTAAATTGATTTGAAAACGGGTATTTTGTCGTACAGCTAGTATCGCAATCTCGGACAGTGTTCACCACCATCGAATATGATGGCTTGACCGTGTTCCACGCATGTCGAGACGAATTGCGCTTTTTGTGCCCCCTTCATAATGGCGCAAACCACAAGGTGGGAAACGTGTGACTTAGCAGAATGGTGTCAAAGGGACTGAGGGGATTTGGGTGTTGTTGGTGTTGCACACCTTCCAGGATTGGCTCCCCGCGACCGCTTCTGCGCTTGGCTGAAGACATTGCAAGAAATGGCGGCTGATCGACGCCGCTGATGTTCGTGATGTCAGTTCTTTTCCGGATTGTCTGACTGAGCACTTGGAGGTGCTGGCACCTCAGAATACTCGACACGGATCCGCATTGGGTCCCCTCCCTCACCTACTCTCTTTCTCTTTTAACTCTCAGGTTTTAAATATAATTGGGTAAACTTTATGCATGAGCAGTAGTAAAGCACCAGTGTCAACACTGATTTGTTGTCTCTGGTGATGATGTTGACAAAACCGGTGCAATCCGAATAGCGTTGTCATCCTAACTATTAGGCCTACAAGTCCAGGGTTATCAACTGGATGCCGGCGATGGAAGTTGGATTATTAATGAACGAAAGAGAAGGGAGGCGTCCGCAGCAGCCTTTCCTATCCATTCTGGCGTATGCGGCGATTAGGGTGCCACGACTGGTTACCGCACGATGGCCGATTTCGCATGTTTGTTTTAGTTATCGTTTAATGGTTTACTGGACTGGGATGCTGATCTGACGCCTATACCTAGATAGGCAGATGATTAGGGTCATCGACCACAGGTGTTGACCCGACCGCCTTAACACGAGGGAGGGGTGTTTGGCGGAGAATTGAGATGCACTACCATTATTGAAGGATAAATAGTGACATAGGTTCCCCCCTCCACACACACCTGAAGCGGCTGTAGACTGTGTTCTTCAAACCTCTAACTATTGAATTACCCGGTATGAGATACTCTGCCAGTGTCGCACGCACATCTCTAGGTATAGGTCAATGGGCAACGAAATTGCACAAATACTCACATTAAGCTCCAGTCTATCCTTGGCGCATTTGTCATGTTTTTGATGTCTGTGTTGTGTCGATTAATATTGTATTTCAAGTCTGATGCTCAGGTTCATGGGCGAGGCAACTCAGTGGTTAGAGCGCGAATTTACTACCTGGAGGGTCCGCGGTTCGAACCTGACCTATGCCTCTCGACTTTTCCTGTATATGCTTGGGCATTCTGGTACCATGGCAGTTAGGCGCCGAAAGGGTGCTACAGCTGAACGAACCTATCTGGCTGACTTGTGTGTGGCACCTTATAGTTAGTTCTGACACTGTCGAAACACAGTATGATAATCGCTCATCTGTAGAGCCCTTTTGGTGTATAGCTGTCCTGAGAATCAAACGATACGAAGATAATCTTTTAGATGTAACACCCTTGTCGATGCCTAGCTGCCATGCAACTCGAAAGAAGCTCGAGGGCTGTGATACTGCTAGGTTGCCCAAGCCTAGACGGAGGACGTCAGGAGTCCGAGGTCGGGTTCGGTCCATCGATTTTCCAATCAGTGAATTCGCGCTCTAACTGCCCAGCCATCTCGCCCCATCGGACCAATCACAAGAACTAACTTGCTTCCGGGTTCATAAAGCCTAAGCAAGAGTCGGGAATCTGCCGACTTTTCAGTCGGTAGCTTCCTCCATAGAACTTTGAATTTTTAGTAAAAATGCATTGACCGCTAAACTTAGATCAGAAAACAGACGCATTTGCGAACAGTAATCGGTTTTATCACTTCAACTGGCAAGTACAGCTCTAGATGAGACTGAATAAAGTAAAAGCAGAACAAACTGGAATAAAAGAAAATGACGGTGCGAAAGTGCGGCCTAGAGATCATCATCATCATCATTGTCAGCTGTAAGAACCGCGTACTCGTCGTACACTGGTTGTAGCTGCCACAGTTTCGTTCACCGATGATTGGGGGGG
>NW_008752045.1:394435-395467 GCF_000715545.1 Opisthorchis viverrini | reverse complement strand
GACCTATGCCTCTCGACTTTTCCTGTATATGCTTGGGCATTCTGGTACCATGGCAGTTAGGCGCCGAAAGGGTGCTACAGCTGAACGAACCTATCTGGCTGACTTGTGTGTGGCACCTTATAGTTAGTTCTGACACTGTCGAAACACAGTATGATAATCGCTCATCTGTAGAGCGCTTTTGGTGTATAGCTGTCCTGAGAATCAAACGATACGAAGATAATCTTTTAGATGTAACACCCTTGTCGATGCCTAGCTGCCATGCAACTCGAAAGAAGCTCGAGGGCTGTGATACTGCTAGGTTGCCCAAGCCTAGACGGAGGACGTCAGGAGTCCGAGGTCGGGTTCGGTCCATCGATTTTCCAATCAGTGAATTCGCGCTCTAACTGCCCAGCCATCTCGCCCCATCGGACCAATCACAAGAACTAACTTGCTTCCGGGTTCATAAAGCCTAAGCAAGAGTCGGGAATCTGCCGACTTTTCAGTCGGTAGCTTCCTCCATAGAACTTTGAATTTTTAGTAAAAATGCATTGACCGCTAAACTTAGATCAGAAAACAGACGCATTTGCGAACAGTAATCGGTTTTATCACTTCAACTGGCAAGTACAGCTCTAGATGAGACTGAATAAAGTAAAAGCAGAACAAACTGGAATAAAAGAAAATGACGGTGCGAAAGTGCGGCCTAGAGATCATCATCATCATCATTGTCAGCTGTAAGAACCGCGTACTCGTCGTACACTGGTTGTAGCTGCCACAGTTTCGTTCACCGATGATTGGGGGGTAGGTAGCTGCGCATTGCAGGCGCGAGCTGGTAAATTGGTGCATAAATCCAGCACTGTCAGTGGGCTGTCAAGTGGGGGGTTGGTTGGAAAAGGAGCTATACATTGAAGGCAATAGCTTTGATGCACGAGCGCCATTGAGGGCAGGACTGGGCCATAACTGACAATGTTTCTAGCCATTGATGTTGCCCGTCTCGGGGTCCCCGTCGAGGAAGACGGCAGTGACCAGCGCAGCCGAGTTTGCTGGTAATGGCTT
>NW_008752045.1:379237-392560 GCF_000715545.1 Opisthorchis viverrini | reverse complement strand
GGGATCATTGCAGCACTGAAGCCCGACCACCACGTCAAGGTGGCATCTTTAGGTCGGGGACGGCCTAGAGAAACCTTTGTTAGTTAAGTCAGGATTTTGGAATTGTCCGGAATGTATTTGGAGTTTGACTAAGAGAGAAACGATGGTTTCAATTTGTACTCCTGCTGACGTAGGCTCGATGGGCATAATGGTGTGATGGTTGTGGTTGTTGCAGATTTGTATGGGTACGTAACTTTAGGACATCGCTTGATGCGTCAGCTTGAATATTTTAGCGGGATTGAACCGGAGGTTTGTGTTTGCTTCCTGATTCCTTTTATACCTATGTAAACTGTACTCTTCATATTTCGCTAACTTACCAGTTATTCCATGTTTTCGGTTCATGTACTATCGTTATTGGATGCTTAAAATATGCATTACGCCCTTCTGTATTCGTTCTGATCTTGCACTGGAACCACTCATGTTTCGCGACAGTTTAATCTTTATTAAAAGATAGATCATATTCTCCGACCTGCGATTTTCGATGCTGACCATTCACCAGATGCCATGGACTGTTTGGTTCCCTATCTTCAAAATTTAACTCAATGAAGCCTGAAAGTTCAGCTAAAGTGTAAACTTTTGTGAATCATATTGACCATATGGTGTACGGCTTCATTGAAGTGCGTACCGACTACGATTCTGACGTAACTTTCCAGAGAGAATTTTCTAGTGTTCTTCCAAACCTTCAGGGTAACTCCTAGAATTATTAGAGGGGTACTCATAGACTGCACGTCCCACAGGGTGACTGCAGTTTCTGGACGCCAAGCGCGTACTGGAGGAGTGGATGAAATTGTTCAGCTCTTCTATTCATGCTTGCCTTCACTACTTTTCACTAATGAGAACAATGTGGTCTCCATATTCCAGGTGTACATGGTTCTAACTGGGAGAAACCTGAGCATCGGGGTTGACGAGACGCTCAACAGTTGGCATCATTAATTCAACACTGACGGAATCAAACGAAAATGAGGATAGAGTGGGCACCTTTGTCAAACACCATTTCTTCCAGGAAAACATTTTTGGAGCGCTTGACGCTCCCACAATTGGCTGACGCACTAGTCGGAAAAAGTGTCAAGTTCGAGTGACAGAGCTCACTCACCGGAGGAAACGAGAAAATCTATCTCGGAAGCTAGACCGTTTCCATTCATTACGAAAACAAGACAGACTCAAGCTAACCTGCTCATGATGCAAATTAAGTCACCCGGCCATAGGATCATCTCAGAAGTCTTGACTTAAAGAACGAAGAAGAATTGGATCCTACGATCCGAATCTGCACTACCGAAATATGCGGGATGCTATATCCTGTCCAATTGGCAGGTAAACACACCACAAATCAGCGTCACCCATAACATGTTCAACGATTCTCCGGAAAGTTTTGAACTTGGATTTTTTTTCAGAGGTCACGGGATGCATGCGTCTGATGAATCGCGACAGGAAGAACGCAGCTGTACGTGTTAAATTATTCAGCTTAGGTTGTCTTAGCTGCAGTAGTAACTGTTGTTTTGATGAAGAACGATACCGTGCTCTGGATTTGGCACTGCAGCAGACCCCAAACCAACAGTGTCCTTTACGATCCGCTTATTTCTGCTCTATGAATATCGTGCGGTCTCAAAGTTTAACTTGTACCTTTCAGAGACGCAATGCCTGTCGTTCTTGGTATGGAAGGTAGTGCAAACAAGCTAGGCATCGGCGTTGTTCGTGATGGCGTGGTGTTGTCCAATCCCAGAGTCACCTACATCACTCCACCTGGTGAGGGTTTCCAACCGACTGAGACTGCTCGGCATCACCAGACTCACATTATCTCGCTCGTCTCGCGTGCCCTTCGAGAAGCGAACATAGAGGCTGAGGAGTTGGATGCGATTGCTTACACTAAGGTTGGTTTGTACGAGTACGCGTTTTTTCGAGGTCTGTGTCCTGTTGTTAGTTTAACGTGTTCATGATGTGTAGCCTACTGTTCTTTTGGTTTGGCAGGGACCTGGAATGGGAGCGCCTCTTCTGGTTGTGGCTGTGGTTGCTCGGACCCTTTCACAGTTATGGAATAAACCGTTGATTGGAGTGAATCACTGCATAGCGCACATTGAAATGGGCCGTCTGATAACTGGGGCCCGCTCACCGGTCGTCCTCTATGTCAGTGGTGGAAACACTCAGGTGATCTCGTTCACCTCGGGTCGTTACCGTATTTTTGGTGAAACAATTGATATCGCCTTGGGAAATTGTCTGGACAGGTTGGTCATCTCATTCTTTGACACGTATTCTATGGACAACGACCCCTTCACTTTAACCCCAATATGTCATCATCGCCACCAGCTTTCTGGTCCAATAACTATGTTGCGAAGACCACTGGGGCTCTTTGCTGTTTTCTTGACATGTGCGACTATTCTCAAGTGCACTTGATTTGAATGCGCTTGATGAATTGTAATTTGCAAATTGCAAACGGTGTTCTGCGTGACATGAGAATACATGGCAACGAATTACGTGTATTGTTCTCTGATGACGAATTTGGTTACATACAGTGAATTGTGAAGCAGCCTGTAGAACACTGTAGGATATTCATCATAGACGGATGGCAGTCATGACGGCATTCTTCCTGTGAACATTTTTTTCATTGCGTTTTTCACTTAACGAGAAGCTCTGTATACATTTGGATCGCCATTCGGCCGAAGGCAAACTTTCTTTATTCCAACGATACACTGATATGTTGACTCCTTCAACTGTCCCACTTTTATTCCAGGTTTGCACGGATTGTCAATTTGTCCAACGACCCCAGCCCTGGCTACAACGTGGAGATGCTGGCTCGTAAGGGTAGCAAGTTTTTCGAACTGCCGTACTCAGTGAAAGGAATGGATGTTTCGTTTGCCGGCCTGTTGTCCTATCTGGAACAACGTAGTTGTGATCTACTCCAGTCGGGTGAATACACAGTGGAGGACTTGTGTTTCAGCCTCCAGGAAACGGTTTTTGCAATGGTTGTGGAAATCACGGAACGAGCGATGGCACACTGTGGCGCTAAAGTAGGTTGGTTTTCCCTTCCGTTGAGTAAATATGACCCCAATCCCCAAGTTAAGAAGAATGAATAGGAGTTTCCCCAACCTACGGATTTTACGTGTTCATTGTCCTCAACTGTATTTTGACAGGACTATCTTCTGGCTAGCATGCAGCAGATTCTGCTGCAGAACATGGTGACGTGTTTCTGGGATGACATTCACCGTGTTCCGTCTTTTGCCTGCTTATAAGTAGTTTGCTTTCAAATGGCCTTTTTGGGTTCCGTAATCTAGTCGCCCTTCTCCTTCGCATGTGTTTCAGGAAGTTCTTGTCGTTGGTGGTGTTGGCTGTAATGGTCGTTTGCAGGAGATGATGAGGAAGATGGCTGAGGAACGTGGAGCTACGTTGTTTGCTACGGATGACCGCTTCTGCATTGACAATGGCGCGATGATTGCCCACACTGGTTGTCTGATGTACGCTGCAGGACTCAGAACTCCATTGCACGAGTCTACAGTGACTCAGCGTTACCGCACGGATGATGTTGAGGTCATTTGGTGACCATCCGCTGTATAGTTTTTCGGATAATAAACTACTTTGTAAATACAACATGTATGGCTTTATTTTCTCCACTTTTCGTATTTCTTGAAGGCAACTGCCTCGTCCCAGTTAGTTATTGAGCTGGTTCCGCGTTTCAGGTTTTGGATCTCTCGTCTACCCACTGGCATATAACTTTCCGTTGGCTTAGATTTTAAATGCAGTGTGTGGGTGGGTATTTTTTCCTTGAATTCAAACGCCTTACTGTGGAGATGTCCCTTCGGAGATAGGATGAGGAACTTGCCGTCATGTATCTCTAATGAACGGGAAGCTAGTGGTGAGATAACCAAAGGTTTGGTCCACATTGTAGCGCTTATCTTCTGTCCTTTGGTAACGGCAAAGACGTTGATTCGCCGGCAAGACTTTCCCGTCAATGATGGAGTGAGTATCCGGGTACTCCGATCTTGCGTAGGGTATAAACCAACACCAAACACCGATTGCCCGTGCTTCGCCCCCGGGCACTGATGTTTCCCCTTCACGTGTTGCAAACTGACCGGGTACGAGGAAGCAGGCCATTGAAGGCAACGACCACCCGGTATATGAAAAAAATAAAATAGTTCAGCTGTAACACCCTTCCGGTGCCTAACTGCCATGCCACCCGAAGGAAGCACGAGGTCTGGGATACTGTCAGGTTGCACAAGCCTAGACAGGGGAAGTCGAGAGGCAGGGGCCGGGTTCGAACCCAGGACCTTCCGGTCAGTAGATTCGCGCTCTAACCACTTGAGCCATCTCGCCCACCCGGTATATGAGGTGTGTGATGGATTCAGTGTTGTTGTTCGGTCTGGCATCATTGGGTTGCTCATTTGGAATTCCCCATCCGTGTGCCCTAATGACACTTCTCGACGTACCGCGGATTTAGTTTCTATGATTACGGTTCTCTTTCGTCGGTTGGTTTCGTCTGACCTCTGAACTGGCCAATCGAAATCGGAGAATCCGTATCAATCTTCTAACCGAACAGTAGGTCATGTCTATGAAGTGAAGATGCTATCGGACCCCGAGGGTCTTAGCCACATCTGCTAGTTCGTGCTTATCAGGTAGTTGGCTTCGTCCGGATCTGCGAAAGTTTTATTACCAACGTTAAGTACACAACCAAGCCCATTTTTTGATAGGTGTACGGTCTCATCAAACTCTATGGTACGTTTGCAGGCCGTCCGATAGTGGAACACCGATCAGATGTCTCGTGTGTTTTCGGAAATTACTGTGTGTATCCATGCACATAGGGGTCAGCCCATCGTTATCACTTGCATATCTTGCGTGTTGTGTAACGTCCTAAAATTATCGTAGCACTCAGTCGCAGTGTAACTAATGTACAGGAACCCAGCGGTAAGACAGAAGATTGACCACCAATTGTAGCGGTGAAATACTGTCCCTTGGTTGTGCTGTGTTGCTGGCCCACGTGAATTGCTTTGAGCAATTGCAAGCAAGAATCGCACGAGTTATAAATCTGGTGAGCTTTGCGTCCAATTTAAATCAATTACAGCACAAAGCTTCGTAATCGTAGGTTACGCGAGAGGCAGGATAATCAGTGCATTTAATTGCTATGCCCCACACATAACTGTGTATCGGATACACCAACTCCTAGAAGTTCGCCAGGTACATAGTTTTTCATACCCTCAGAACATCAAAACACTTGCCCACTCGTTACTTAAGTGGAGTTGATGTAACTAGGGTCCCTCCTAATTCGCACTAATCACTGGTACCAGCTTTGGTCTGGATGGTGGCGACCTAAATTTAGATAGAGGCTTTGCGGAGCCAACAGAAATTGGCTCCCTACTAGTGACGACAGCCATATGTATACAGAAAACACTGATTTATCCGCATACCTGTCTCGTCACAAACTCTGAGAACATGGGCTTTGTTGTCGTTATGGCCCAATGCTTAGGGAATCTCGGCATGTTTCAATACACGACTTTGTTGTTTCCGCCTATATTTTGTGACTCAAACAGTCTTCGGACCGTTCAAGCTTTTCGTCCGTATGCCACTTTAAGTAATCGCAACACCATTTCCCTAGCCGCTTCCTCACGTTCTGATTTGTAGATGGGTGTTCGTGGTCTGTTCACATATCTCACTCAACAGCCGGACAATTTCACGCAGTGCGATTTGCACAATACTTACTTGGTGTTCGATGCGGAAAACTACATTGCAACTTCATATCGGCAATCGGGATTGGCCCGACACTATGGAGGCGAATACCTGAGCTTCATAGTTCTTATTCGCGCGGCCATCACTGAACTCCAGAAATGCCGTATCACTCCCATTTTCGTGTTCGATGGATGCCACGAAAGTAAGGTTAGTATGTCGACGGTTCGTTTTTTTCGACCGAATTCAGTTCTGTTGGTAGTCTTTCGAACTTCGCAACTTCATGATCAGCTGTGTCGTCATTTCGTACGTTCGGCCGCCCACCTCGAGCTTCCTTCTCCATTTGTGTGTATTCCTTGTCGGTCAATCAAATCAGTTTATCCGCTATAAGCCGATTACCATGGTCACATTGTTTGCAGCTGCTTGGTTCCGCGAAGCAATTTGAAACACTAGAATATTCACACTATCGTACCAATACATGTTTACCTCAGGCGCTGTTTGTAATGTGTGAGGTCCACTCTACCAGGCGAATTTGTCGTCCACTGGAACTCATGAAACTGCCGTAGTTTGAAAATGTCTGTTTCAAACCAGAATCAAGTTCAGTAGTGTTTTAATAATAACCTTCAAGAATGCAGCTAAAACGGAGTAGTTTTATTAGCGCGATACACTCATTTACATACCAATTTTGTCTTGCCAGGAAACTCACTTGGAATCCAGTTGATTCTGTTGTTTATGGTGTTTTAAGTGTGTATTACGTCTATAAAATGCATCCCAATATCTCGAATATCGTGCCATTTGAAACACGAGGCAGTCTGGTGCAGCAGCCGGGTTCTAGATGAGCCTCCTGTCAAAACCGAATTGGTATGCAAATGACTTCGTTCCGCTAATTTCGTGCGATTTGGGTCTAAGTAGAACATAAGATTGACGGGAACTCAGGGAATGCGCCCCGAGAATAGCAGAACCTGTTAGTTTTCAGCAACCGTGTGAGTAGTGTATTAAGTCTCTATGATATATTATTATTATTATCGACAGAATGACATCAGTGTTCAACACCGATGCTTAACTGCTGTACAACCATGATTTATTTGAGTCTTAGTGTAAAAAAAGAGTAAAGGTTGACGGCGGAGGGACTTAGTGCTAGCTTAACACAATCATTCCGAGGTGCCTACACCTCCAGACATTCATTCAGGCAATCTGGACAGAAACTGACAACAAGAACGCCACTGACATCGGTTGGCAGCCATATCTTGTAGTGTATCCAACCAGGCACAGTGAGGATCACGCGGTCCCCATCCTGGAAGGCGAGTAGCACCGACAGCACCCAAGCGTTTCGTGATCTCCTTCATACTCCTCTGCCAGGTCATGGGTTGGCCACCTCTCTGTTTACCCCACTCCGAATTGGGCATGGAAAACAGTACTCTCTTCGGCAAACGATGGTTCGGCATGCGTAAAACATGCCCCAACCAACGCAGCTTCTGGTGCTGGACACATTCTTCAATGGAAGTACCCGTTACACAACCGAAAACACGCTTTCTAACTGCCTCGTTACGGATTCGCTGACACCAACCCACACGAGCTATGAGACAACGATTGTCGAACACCTGAAGAGGTCTCAGGTCCGCTGCTCGAATAGGCCAAGTCTCACAGCCATACAACAGAACAGCCCGTACTGTAGCTTGATACACACGTCCCTTCAGATTCAGGGATAAACCATTCTGACGCCATAGGTGTCTCAAGTTAGCAACTCAAGGGGACGCGATACCGACTGATCGGTACTGTCTAATCAACCATATCACATGAACTATTGGTTCGTTAACTACCGTCGATATGACCATGTACGCCTACTCAGGGCTTACATGTGGATGGGTGTAGAGTCCAGTGGTTGACGAACGGATAAGTATTCAAATTATTAGCCTGGATGTCGGTTGTTCGCACAATACGGACGATTCCCAACAAGGATACAACGGCTGTACAGTGCTTCTAGGCTTTTCGGCATAAATTAGCTTGACCCACAGGGGGAAATCTCCATTAAAACCAATTTGTGGAGCTCTTAATTAAACGTCAGAAACACTCGCCTTGGAACGGTTGATATCATGACTGTGGGACTGGTGCATTGTATTGTCATTCAGCTATATTGCTTTTGACATCACGGATTTCTCCGTGATGTGTTGAATAATCGCTCTTCTGTGGACTCTTTCTATCCTTCGGTGTAATAATTGTAACTGTTATCATTCAAAACGTTTAGTTTCTTCTGTTGCCATTCTCCGCGTTGTTCTTGTTACCAGGTTCAGCTAGACCGATTGCGGTTGCTCATTCTAGCATCTTGCTACTTCGGCAGGTATTTTCCCGCTTTACTAGCCACTCGCTCTAAATATATCTAATCTGAGTCGCATATGCCAACCACTGATAACGGTTGTGGAATTGATTTTCCCTATTACGCTCGTGCAGAATTCTGTCGGTAATCACAGCAATCCTGGCACCCAGCACTGACGACCCACTTCCGCCTCTCTTTACAGCGTCTTCGTATTTTTTTGCCATTTGTCACAATCTTCCTCCATTCTTCTAAGGGCGCATGATTTCATTCGGTGTTGAGCAGTATGTGATGGATCTGCGATTTAAGGAGCGGCTGTTGCTGTGTACTATTTTCTGTTGACAAATTGTTTGTATTAATCCAGACCGCATACCATTCTCATGGAGAACATTTTCTTTGGGGTCAATTCCACTCGGGGGAAGACAGCATAGCTGCTTCCATGACTATGGACATTGCTGGCCGCTAGGGGGAAATGTCTTACTGCCCTCACATTCCTATCGCAGAGCACAGTTCGACTGTATCTGCCGACCGCCTCGTAGTACGATTACTCGCAGTACTGGAACCCGCTGTGTTCCTCACCGTTGACCATCCCGCCAAGGTTGAATCATTAGTAAGTGAGTTGCAGACAATTTTCTGTCAGAACATACCATTACGTCGGCGCGTTCGCGACCGACTACAGTTTGGGGTGTACACTAAGGCTGACGGGTAAACATAATCCACCACGTGGTAATTTCTTGTTCTCTCCAAAAGATCTTCTTGACACGGTGAGATTTTCCTTAATGCTTTCTGTCTGATTCAGTGGGTTCTCATATTTCTAAACGAATTTCCACGGCAAGGCAATTTGGAATTCAGAAACGTCCCTAAATACCTAGTTTTCTTCATAACAGGGCTCCTTATCCCTCGTTTTCCCCCGACTTCAGGGCTCGAAGCGTGAAACATTACTGAAACGGAACGCTGAACGCATCGACACCTTGTCAAGGTACTTAAATAACCAGGCTTTCAACGACGTCGAGAATACACAGCAGTCTACACCCGATATTTTGCCGAAACTAACAAATCAAGTATTTCTTTCCGTTCTGGAAGAAATGGGCATCCATCATGTCAACTGCGAACGTGAGGCCGACATTCACGTTGCAGAATTGGCTATCTATTTGAACTGTCCAGTTGTGAGCAACGACTCGGATTTCTTCATCTTCGGAACCCCACCTGCTTCTGATTACCGCGTAATTCCACTCATGTTCCTAGAGCAGAAATCCAAACCTCTGCCTTCACGATGTAGTGCTTGCACCGACAGTGCTGGGTGCCACGCACTTCCGTGTAAAGTATTTCGACCCTCTCAGTCGGTCCTTCGGGGGATTTGCCCACCATTACGCCCTCTACTCCCAGTCCTGGTGGGCAACGACGTTATATCCTCTGTGCCTTTTCCCTCAGCAATCACAGAGCGGTTGAACTCATCCCAGAGAAACGGTATGTCGTACAACAGCCGACGCATTCACGCTGTGATTGGCTGGCTCAGTGGTTTTTCAGATGACTTGTCTACTCCTGTCCGAGAAATCTTATCGCTTCACCATGGCAAACAGCTGGAAGATATTACTGCACAAATCATCACTTGCGTTCTTGGTTACGTGCTGGATTTGCACACTGTTTGTCGGCAACTGGCGGACTTCTTATCACTGAAGGAAGGAAAGAAGTCTCATGTGTGCATTGCTTCGAGTCCACCTAGACCGAATGGAGATATCATCAAGGCGACTACCTTAGAGGCTGCTGTCACTGCCGTGACAAACGTTTTACCTTCCCAGCAGTGCGGTGTGCCGTCGATGAAGTCGGACGCTAACCTTATATGCGGTTGGCCTCAGAATTTCCGCAGCAAATTTCGTCAAGGCTGCATATCCACAACCCTTCTTGATGGCCTTTACGTCCGTGGTGGTACCGTGATGCGGATTTTAATGGAAGATTTGGGACTGAGCAACTCTATCTACTACGTCACTGAAAAACTTCGCCAATTGCAATACGGTCTTATAATTCATCTTGAAGAGAAACTAGGTTGCTCATACAAACTGTGTGCATCCAACGGAGGAGGTGCTGTGGAGTATAGGCGCCAGGGTTTTAACATATGTTGTTTCGAGCTCCAGGTACCTCGTTTGGTATTTCCACCTGTCCAGCCAGCTTCACCAGATTTGTTTACCGATTTCTTCAAGCATTATCTGCGACTGGATTTGCGTCTGGTCAAGATGGACTCCATTGAATCCCACTCACTTGTATGTCTGCTCGTTTTCTGGTTCAGAAATTCTCAGATCGCACGATTTCGATCGAGTGGTTTGCACGATTGTCCGGTTGCTTTAGCTGTCATAGTTTGTGCATTGATCACCTCGATGTTCTTTAACTCGGCTCGTCGTAACCGGGACGCAATGAACAGCATCACTGCGGACTTGTGTGATCGTTTTGGTGTCCTTGGTAGCAATCTTAAGGAGCAGCACTCTAGGTTTCAACCTAGCCGACTTTCGATTGAAATTATTCATCAGCTGAATGAACTGCAACTGGTGTATCAGGAATTTCACCAACTCGTGGAACTTATGGATATTCTGTGCGTACATGCCGGCAGCAGCGATGGCTGTACCGCTCCAGAAATCCCGAGTGAACGGTTTTTCTCATTCATTCCCGAGTGGGTCATGTTTTCTTCGGGTCGCTTGTTGCATTGGCTGGCAATTAATATCGAGCATTCAACGCCGCTTGATCGCATGCATCGGCTATCAACCCATTGGATCCCTTGGATCGTGAGAGGATTGTTAAATACATTGGATTTGGATGCCCGTTCGTTGTCAGATCGGATAAACAGCCTAATTTCCTCGGCTGAACGAATGCTCAGAGTGAAGTGATATCACGTAAGAACGAGGTCGAATTCCGACACGGACCACATCCGTTTTCACTGCACACTCATCCTAGAACGAGTTCGCCAATATTTTTGACCCGTTTGGATTTTTTTATACACATTTTCCGTCAGTATTACTGACTTGAATCACTTTTCCTACGTATATAATCGTTTTTAACCACTGTCTGTTCTGTTTTCTGCGATTTGTATATTTGACCTTACGGCGTACGCCTGTCGCTTGTTTCTGCATAAGAGTCTGGTCAAAGCGCCCTACGATAGGTGCTGTGCGATCTCGACGGGTTGCTGTGGAATATCACGCGATCTTTTATGGATGCGATATAATGTGAAGGTATCACCAGTTTTATATCGCGAAGTACACCAATCATTACATAGCTAAACGAGATCCTCAATTTAGTGCAAGTGCACTGAATTTCATCCGATTCCTCGTATCTCGAAAAATGCGCAACGCTACTTGTTGACGGGTTCTTCCGCTGTACCACGAATCCATTTGATCAAAGCACAACTCAACATGTAGGATGATTTTGTTCGAAACTGCAGCATACTTTCCATGCGCACAGTGCCTCCGAATAAAAACCCCACATTGGTATACGACTGTATTTTCATGATCGTGACGGTCATAAATATGCAAGTGTGTAAGACACACTTAACGATTCCGTCGTTTCAACTAGCCTGTTTTCATTCCTGGGAGTCCGCCACGACAGTGCCACTCGGCACTCATTCCCTCATCACAGTGATGGAGAGGTTTGCACCCAGCGTGTGCATCACACGCCCTATTGCGATCGTCATGTTCCGAATGGACCATTTTCTCAGTGTTGTGTTCTCTCCTGCTTCATGATGTACATGTGCTATGTCCGAACACGTAAATGTAGTAATCTGCGATTTGAGTCACTCAGATCCTTCAAAGTGACTGGAAGCGAAATGTGTAGTTTGTTGCAGCCATAGAGTGAGCGCTTCCATGTGTTCTCTGTTTCTTGTACCGAAAGCTGTGCAATCGGTGTGTATGCATACGAGCGATTCGAGTAGACCCTGCAGCATCTCCATTCGGTCGATACTGACCGGTTCATGCCGATGCTTGCGATGTTGCTAATACCGATGGATTATTACCACCCAACGTTTTGACAGTACCTCTCAAAAGGTGGATTTTCGTGGATGCGATGTGTATTTGAAATCTTAATGAGGATGGTTTATATGATAACGTGATCAGGTTATAGAAGCTCTGGAGGCCCTGGACGGTAAGCAAACACTTCCGTATTTCTCCCGATCTATCGGCCCACGTCGAACTAGGATGCGCTCTTTGTCGTCAGGTGAAATGCATGTGTGAAACCACACCTGTCTTGTTTTAGTGAATACATTCAGTGACCGAAAGAAGGGTGCATTGGTTTACTCGGCATGTGTTGTAACAGTAAACGGTTTGTTATTACGTCATAATTGGATAAGTTAACGCATGACTGGATGGATCTGGCGTGGCCGGCACGTCAAAACTGGAGGTAGTTTGTAACGCCATATCCCAAGGACGCGAATGTCCTTAGCTTGCCATTCTCAATAGAAGGTAAACGTGAATGGGGACCACATTAGTTCCTCGCGGCTTGGTTGCCAAGACAACGAAAGAATTGTCACATCGTGCATCCTGTCTCTTTGAATTCTTCAGTTTGATGAGCCATATACAGCACACTTCTTCGAGCGGTGACGCTATTCCTGTGCTGCTACAGGTCTTTTCCAGCTCTGGAGCAAAGCAGATTCATATTCTCAAATAAGTTCTCCAAGAGCGTTTCATTAAAAACACTCCCGGAATTCGTAGAATCACACTCCGTAGATCACTTTCCTCCTGTCCTGGTGTGGATATTTTGTTCAGGCCACAATGTGCATCGGCGTTGTACATGCAGGCAAGAGTAAAGTGAACACAAATTCTAGCAACTACCCACAAGTGCCCAAGCATAACTGCTAGGATATTTCAAGGATGTGTTGCTCCTTTACTGGGAAGCCTTGGCAGGCGGGTCACTTGAATAACAACCGGTACAACTGCTGAGTCATCGCTCTGGACATCAAGTAAACCGGTCACATCGGTCCAATTGCAAAAATATTTGCCATTCAGATGCCTAGCGTGTGCTGCCGGAGTGGCAACATGCATATCGACAAACGCGGCTGTAATCCTCGCTCGGTCGAAAATATGTAGTGTTAGTGAGTCTGTGACCTCGGCTGGAATCTTCAGTTCACCTTTGGTGTAGGATAATCACACCCGTACCAGGAGAGGGCTGTTCGGAAGACATAAACAATTCAACTCCAATGGTAAGGAGTCTGTGTCGTTTACTCACACCTAAACGAAAGCTGACGGGTTTGTTTGACAATCGTTCTGAACCAGCGTCTGTTAGAACAAAAGTCACGTCCCCTTATATCGGCAAGCTTCACGGAAGTTCCAATGCATATATATATATATATA
>NW_008752045.1:367653-379232 GCF_000715545.1 Opisthorchis viverrini | reverse complement strand
GTAGTCGTAGTCGATGATGCTGGATGTTTTCTCGGATTGAAGCATAACCAAATACCTGTTTTCTAATCACCTCGTTACTAACACGCTGACGCCATCCAAAACCAACCACCCTTCTGAGGCATCGGTGGTCGAAAACCTGAAGACGCTTCACATCATCTGTCCATAGAGGAGGTCATGTCTAGCACCCGTACAACACAGTCTTACTGTAGTCTGGTACACACGACTCAAGGAACTGTTATCAATAAACCTAAACTTATTACGCGGAACCTATTTTGGGACCTGTCCGAAACTGGCTCTCCAATAAATTAAGACACGAACTCACTACCAGGATGTTCGCGCATCAGATCTAATTTATCTTATTTTAAAATGCATTTATTTGGGGTAGGGAAATCTAACATTATTGCAGCTCTCGTGCTCTCTCCGAATCGTATGTAAGACAGCTATGGATCCCAAAGGCTCCGCAATTGCACATACGTGTCGAACAAAGAGATACCCCTCTGGCAGCTACCCGCCTGTACCTTGTACTGAAATGCACTCTTGAAAAGAAATTCACGTATATTAGCGAGATAGCATGGAAACTGGATCACTTTAAACACTATTCATACGTGATATACAACACTGGTTAAGTGAGCCTATGATGATCGGGAGTCATGTGAGTCCACCACATTGATGCGCTTAGAAACAAGTTCAAAGCACCTCCAGTAGCAAAGAAACGCCACCGATCAATTATTGTTTTGTGAAAAAGTGGGCATGTGATCTGCAAAGATCGGCAGAGTTTCGTGATGCCTATGTAGTTGCATACAAAGCCGAGAACAAGCAATGAGAACAGATAGAAGGGCGTGTGAGACGGTGTGCCGACACAAACGAAGTGAAGTGAAATTGGGAGAGCTGAAAATAACAGACAATCCAATCGCACGAACAGATGAATGAAAGACAAGTGATAATGGAAAACTGTCGTCATCAACCTGATCAATTCCTCAAGGCCGCTAGACGTGCTTGCATTTCAGACATCTCCTCCTCATCGTCCTCGAGTACACTCCCAGCCAACTCACTAGGTGACTGGCTCCCACCAGCAATCGGCATGTCTGTGGGAACTGAAACCAAACCGATGCCAGGCGGTTTGACCACCTCGCCAGATGTGATTTCGAAAATGATCTTTTCGACCTCGGCTGCTGTGGCCTCCTCCATATCATCCGCATCGCCCATAGTGGACTCCATTGTGTCTTGGATCATCTCATCAATAAGGCCCATCTTTGTCATCTCTTTGCTGAGATCTCGCATCGTTTTCTGAAGCTCAGGAAGCTGTAGAATGAGAACAAACGCAGGCAACTGTAAGTCGGGACAATTTTGCTTTCACTAGCCATGGAATGGAAGAGAAATCGAAAAAAATCAGTGGAGCTTGAGGGGCTACCAGCTGTGGGAACTGAAACCAAACCGATGCCAGGCGGTTTGACCACCTCGCCAGATGTGATTTCGAAAATGATCTTTTCGACCTCGGCTGCTGTGGCCTCCTCCATATCATCCGCATCGCCCATAGTGGACTCCATTGTGTCTTGGATCATCTCATCAATAAGGCCCATCTTTGTCATCTCTTTGCTGAGATCTCGCATCGTTTTCTGAAGCTCAGGAAGCTGTAGAATGAGAACAAACGCAGGCAACTGTAAGTCGGGACAATTTTGCTTTCACTAGCCATGGAATGGAAGAGAAATCGAAAAAAATCAGTGGAGCTTGAGCGTAGGGCTACCAGAAAAGCTTGAAGCGTGAACAAAATAAAGAAGTGAAAGGCTCAGCGCGACACCCACTAGAAATACTCGAACCAGTGAATGATTTCTAAGCGATTTATCATGAGTGACCCATAGTGTTCAGTTCAACAGATACAGAGGTACCTTACAGAAGTTACGTTAGAAAGCGAAACTATGCAGGCGCGAAACAACCAGAAACCAACCTCATAGGAAACGAAGCAACTTAGTTGACCCCAGCAAGCGTTCAGATTAGTTTTAGGCAATCAGAACCAATAAAAACAAGAAGGGATCGCACCCTTATTACTCAGAGTACAAGCCTAGCAGAATTAAATACTTTTAGTTCGGCGCTCCCTGCCTCACCACGAAGACTATTGTGCGAACTTACGAAAAATTCTGTGAATACTGTATAAAAACAGCTGTCGAAAGTTGTTTGCTCCACTGCATAATTTCTCAAGCCGCCAAGTTTGTGATATAGCATGGTGGGCGGAAGAGCAAGCCAAGGACTGGTGTAAGACTTACGCCATTACAACAAAAAACGAGCTTTGGAGCTGGTGAACTTGATGTTCAGATTTGAACGAAGCACAGTGTTCGGTAACTTTGAGTTCGACAGTCAGCTGGACTAGAACTTCTGGGTAGTCCTCATCAGCTATACAGTTTTTTGAATTGGTTCACATGTGCTTCAAACCAAAACTCATATTTACATTTTTCAAGTACGCAACCTATGTACAGTGGACTGTTAGACGGAATCCTACACCGAAAGCGCCTTGCTAGTAGGCAGTGCAACGGCCAATAAACCTAACTCACACGGGGCGTTGGCCGGTTCAATAAGGCGAGCTCTGAATGGACGAAGACGTGAACCCAACAAACAATCGTGTTCTAGTGTCCCCTGAAGCCCGTTTATAGCGGCACGTCCAGAAGGCGTACGAAATTCCAAGATATTGTTGTCACCCATAATTTAGCTACGACGCCTTGTACATGCTTCCAAACTGGCTTTGGTCATTTACTACACTCTGTGAACCGATGGTGGCCTATTTCCTGAAAACGCTAGTTTAAGAGAGAACGAGCTGAGGCACAGCCGTTTTTCCCAGGAACTGAAAATTTACGCCTATCAGCAACCCGTCTTCAAAAACAAAGATGGAAACATAGTTTTGACAAGATGAAGATCGAAGTTATGCCATATAATTTAGGATTGTCTTCAACGGACGACCGGACGCAGCTAAACCGTTTCAAACGGGTACACCGCACTGAGCAAAATAGAACCAGGAAGGCAGACAAATGGCAGATCACTAAAAGCCAAGTGGGAGTGGAAAGAGATGGAGTCAATGGGGGATCAAGGGATGGCGGGACTGCTGTCATGCTCTGCTACGATCGTTCTGGACCGGTCCACCCTGACAACTCACTCGTTCCCGAAGAAGTTCTGAGCTTAATGAAAAAGTTACAATCCGTCTGCATCTCACAAACTGCCCCCAAATCCCACTGCAATACATTTAAGAATAGGTGATAAATGACGAACCTTACCTTAAACAATGCGGACATAGATTTCATCACAGCGGTGCTACTCTTCAAGCAACCGGCCATCTTTGTGGTGGCCGCCTGACAATTCAATTCGGAAATGATGCAATCCAGATTGGCATTTGCTGAGTATAATCTTGACACAGCTTTTCTCGAATTGACCAACTCGCGCGCGAGTATCTTTGCTTCATCAAGGTTGCCAGCTTTCGCTCGTTTCTTGATGTCTGCTTCAACTCGCTTATTTTGTGCCTGTAGGCCAGTGATATCCCGCTGTATGTGGTACTTTTGCCTTCGGACAACAGAAACCATATTCCTTAAACGTTCTCTTGGTGTGGTTTTTTCGCCAAACAGCTTCATTCTCACACAGAGAGAACAGAAGGATCAGAAACGCTGTACAGTACAGATGAATAGCAAACGGACGGACTAAGAGGCGCGCAGATGACTTGGTAACAGGCACTTTAGCTACCGATGGCGATCGGACGGCTAAAATGGGATGGAAAATATTCGTTAGGCAACCAAACGGAAGATGGGCACATACCAAAAAGCTCAGTAACAACAGAGCAGAGAAAGGGGTAGACGGCGTCCATATTGGGATATGCGTATACACTGGGTTCCATAAGGAGGGGGCCTCAATGGGGAGTCAGTAGATTCACTAGATTGGCGCGACAACAGATACCCATTAAGTCAACAAGTTTAACCAGCGAAGGATTTCCTTCGTGCCTCATCACCAGTCATCAACCATCGCCATCGCGAATTACCATCATTAACGGCACAGGCTAAATGCCGGCACCCGCCCGCCAACCATCATCAAGTAAGAATGTCCTATTAACGGGCGTAGACTTCGTAGAAAGCGTTATTATAACCTGAGGGAATGTGAACGACCAAGAGAGAATTATGAATAGCTGAGCATCAATCAGGGGTAGAAGGATGTCTGTGCCAGATTCCTTACAGAACTTTAACCCAAACACGCCCAGTGGATAAAGACACTGTACCAAATCAGTTCGACCAGTGAATAGCGTACCGCCACTTGTATGCGCTGCGTTCCATGTACTTCAGAGTTTCCAGCGAAGTGTTGGAGGATCAGCGTGAACCCCAACCAGGAAGGTCCCACAGGATTCAGTTGGAATAAAGCCGTTTTCGTGTTGCATTGTCGAATCATGACCTATTTTGCGAAAGCCTCTGTCAACAAGGATTCAGAACTGAAGACTTCCCCTTAAGAGATTACCGAGAGACACCATCTCTAGCAGCAACACTAATCAAATCTAGTGTTCCATTATCATACAAACATGGGGAAAGAATGCCCAAGGATACGCGGGCGATGGTACCAAAAACCGCTAGTGCTGAGAGGAGACAATCAATCACAAGGTGAAATACACAAATCTGTGCATTAATCAGAGAAAACCATCAGTGAAATGGAGCCAACATCCATTGTGAGACTTATCGAACACAAACGTAGACAAACATTAGCTGAACAGTCCGACTGCTACGCTTGGTTATGCTGTATAACCTGAAATGTCTAAATACCTGTCAAACACAGGCAAGAAGGCGATAAGAGCACTTAGCACTGTCTGTATCGGACCGCTTTCGTTTGACAGTGTTACGTCTTCGCCAGTTTTCCGAAAACTATCCAAAAGTTCGAAATGAAAAAAAAACAAGTTTCCTTATGCACTTAACTTTAGGCGCGCACCAAGTAACTCAAGATTGATATCCCGCATTATGAGACTCAGATATTACAAGAGAGATGCATCAAGTGGTTAGAGCGCGAATTTACCGACCGGAAGGTGTGGTTCGAACCCCAACTCTGCCTCTCGGCTTCCCCTGTTTAGGCTTGGGCAACCTGGCAGTATCCTAGCCCTCGTGCTTCCTTCGGGTGGCATGGCAGCGAGGCACCGGCATGGTGTTAAAGCTGAACGATGCCTGATGCAGATATTTCAACCTATATTTCGTCCTGTGAGCGAAGCCACTACCTTGGGAAAAACCGCCAATCGCTGTCGCTCATCAGTCTTGTGTACAAGTCTACAGAAAGCCCGACCTGAAGCCGCCACCTAGACGTGGTTGTTGGGCTTGAGTGATGCAATGATCCCGCACTCCATATTACAATAGGGTCAGAGACCGGGTGATGTGCCGAGGACGTCAAAAGACTTTCAGTGTCTGACCACCGATGTCCTCGGAGATTTACCCGAGTCTGGTGGAAACACCGGATTAGTAGTGCTAAAGTACGTCGAATAGTTTTCGGAAGAAATAACTCACCCACGATAGATCACCTGATCACACTGCAAAGGTTGCGCTGGCTTGGCCACTCTTCGTACGCCAGTCGACCGACATCGTCGAACGGTTTTCTTCGCGAAAGCACGCGAACGGGGCAAACTAGCCACGGGAGACCAACTAATGATTTGCCAGCGAAGTACGAAAACCATTACCAGCAAACTCAGCTGCACCGATCACTGCCGTCTTCCTGGATAAGGACCGCGATATGGAACATATCAATGGTTAGCAACATTGTCAGACCTGTCAAACACAGGCAAGAAGGCGATAAGAGCACTTAGCACTGTCTGTATCGGACCGCTTTCGTTTGACAGTGTTACGTCTTCGCCAGTTTTCCGAAAACTATCCAAAAGTTCGAAATGAAAAAAAAACAAGTTTCCTTATGCACTTAACTTTAGGCGCGCACCAAGTAACTCAAGATTGATATCCCGCATTATGAGACTCAGATATTACAAGAGAGATGCATCAAGTGGTTAGAGCGCGAATTTACCGACCGGAAGGTGTGGTTCGAACCCCAACTCTGCCTCTCGGCTTCCCCTGTTTAGGCTTGGGCAACCTGGCAGTATCCTAGCCCTCGTGCTTCCTTCGGGTGGCATGGCAGCGAGGCACCGGCATGGTGTTAAAGCTGAACGATGCCTGATGCAGATATTTCAACCTATATTTCGTCCTGTGAGCGAAGCCACTACCTTGGGAAAAACCGCCAATCGCTGTCGCTCATCAGTCTTGTGTACAAGTCTACAGAAAGCCCGACCTGAAGCCGCCACCTAGACGTGGTTGTTGGGCTTGAGTGATGCAATGATCCCGCACTCCATATTACAATAGGGTCAGAGACCGGGTGATGTGCCGAGGACGTCAAAAGACTTTCAGTGTCTGACCACCGATGTCCTCGGAGATTTGCCCGAGTCTGGTGGAAACACCGGATTAGTAGTGCTAAAGTACGTCGAATAGTTTTCGGAAGAAATAACTCACCCACGATAGATCACCTGATCACACTGCAAAGGTTGCGCTGGCTTGGCCACTCTTCGTACGCCAGTCGACCGACATCGTCGAACGGTTTTCTTCGCGAAAGCACGCGAACGGGGCAAACTAGCCACGGGAGACCAACTAATGATTTGCCAGCGAAGTACGAAAACCATTACCAGCAAACTCAGCTGCACCGATCACTGCCGTCTTCCTGGATAAGGACCGCGATATGGAACATATCAATGGTTAGCAACATTGTCAGACATGGCTGTGGTGCATCCGAGCTATTGTCCTTAATTCACAGCTCTCCTCCCAGCCTCCCGAAATAAAGTTCACTGATGACCCTCGTTTACGCATCAATCGTATCGGCTCCTGCCTCCAGTGAACACCTACCTACCCCATCTACCTAATCGGTGAAAGAAACTATGGCAGCTAGAGCCACTGTATGAGAAGTACGCAGTTGTTACAGTTGATGATGAGAATGAGTCTCCAGAAAGACTCAAACCCACACCTACACGAGCTAGCATTTGAAGCCTAAGCCATCCTGTCACGAGCAGAGGATTATTAATTGAGTTAACTCGCAATTATTCGGTCTTCAACCACTGCAACGGGCCCAAAAATCCCGAGGTTCATGAGATTTGCAGAGCGGTACAGAGGTTTTGGGCGCCTCAGCATAGAGACTCACTTGCTGGAGAAAATCTTGTACGTAACTTATAAATCTCCTGGTACGGTCAACAAACCACATGAGTAGCTCAAAGACGGGAGGCGCAAAGATGACCGTTCACTGGGGTCCAATCCAACAAAGCGCGTTCAGCTGCTGGGCTGAATGGAACTCCCGCACCATATACTGCATGAGTCACTGCTTCTGGAAAAGCGAAAACACGGATGGAGAAATGTCAGGGCTGAGATCGTCTTTGGCGTCTTGAGGTGCATGCCCACCTTTGGGTCGCAGCATACATTAATTTTAAGGGAGTCATCATCATAATCGACAGCATGACATCAGTGGTCAACACCGATGCTTCACTGCCGTACAACCGTGATTTATTTGAAAGCCTTATTGTAAAGAAAAGAGTGAAGGTGGACGGGGGAGGGACTTAGTGCTGGCTTACCACAATCATTCCGAGGTGCCTATATCTCCAGACATTCATCCAGGCGATCAGGGTATAAATTGACAACAAGAACGTCACTGACATCGGTTGGCAGCCATATCTTGTAGTGACTCCAACCAGGCATAGTGAGGATCACGCGGCCCCTATCCTGGCATGTTCAGTTATCCGGCAACTGAATAGCTATGCATTGAAACCAATAGCTTTGATGCACAAGCGCCACTGACTGCTCTGTCAACGAGAGCTTTTTAAAAGATTCCTTAGATAAGCGGCTTCAAGCAAGGAACTTCACTCTCTTTGTTCTTGTTCAACGCTGCAAATCTCGCTATTCAAATCATTCCTGGTGAGAACTTTGTCAACCTTGACTATGTCGACGGCATTGTCATCAATTTTGAAGACAAAGGTCGAGCACACGCTCTGTTAAACAAAGTGACCACCATCATCAGTGTATGGTTTGAACAAAGAGTGCGGTCGTGGTTCAGAAAGTGCCGTCTTTGGTCATGTCCAACGATCGAAGGATGCGCACTGGAGGCTGTGGAATGTTTTACATAACTGGGTAATTATATTAGCTCTAAGGGAAATGTGCTGAAGTCAATGCATGAATCTTAAAGGCCAAAATCACATTTGCGACACTTGTGGTCATAAAAAGATATATCACTAGGTCTCGAGGGTCGCGTGTACGAGGCTGCAGTAAGGCCCGTATTGCTGTTTGCGAGACATGTCCTCTGAGGGTAGATATTGTGAGGCATCTTCATATGTTGACAGCTGACGCTTCGGATGCATTGCTGGTGTTAGATGGCCTCAGCAGATTCATAAGGGAGTTATTAGAAAAGGGGTTTTGGTTGCGAAGCGGGTAATTCCGTCAACTACGGTGGCTACATTCTACGCATGCCGAAACCGCTGTCACTGATGGGGACTAGATGCTAAGTGAGCGCGACGACAAGACATAACTCTTCTACGAGTAAACGTACACAATCTGGAAATAACGAAGAAGCATAGTTAACGGATATTAATAACCTGAACACAAAGGGTGATCACGACAATCGTCTACGGACACGAGTGTGTCATGACTATCCTTTGTCTTCACATTGACGTTGCGTACTAGCCATACTTTCGTCATCACTTTCAGCTTATGTACGTCCATTCTTAGAAAAGTAAAGCGCTATTCATTCTACGCTACTCAGTCTTGTTGCCGCGCTCTATCAGAATCGATACTCCATATGTAATGATCTACCTGTCTAATAATACAATGGAACCGTTGCTGCGACCCAAGTGTTTCGACACAGATCCGAATTCTCCAAACGCCACAACGCGTTGGAATTATTGGTTCCGAACTTTTTCAAATGCTCCTGGACATTGTCGAATTATCTAATCTAAAAGAACTACACCCTGATCCATTTTGTGAATGCACCTGTATACGTTTACATCGCTGACTGTCCCGATTACGAATCCGCTATCAGTACACTTGAAAAGCTGTACGTTCGTCCTAAGGATATAACTTATGCTCGCCATCTACAAACTCGCAAACAAGATACTAGTCAAGACGTTAATCAACTTGTTCAGAGGCTTAAATCCTTGGCCAAAAATATGGTTTCAAGGCGGTGTCGACCTTTGATCACCAAAACGAAAGTATAAGCGATGCTCTGATCAAGGGACTTCAGTCTACCACCATCGGAGGACGTCTGGCCCAAAATGAACTCATTCTCGACGAGGCACACGAATCGGTTAGGTCATTAGAATTGGCCCACGAACAAGCACAATCATACTCGCATAACCAGCCGATATCATCTTCTCCGGCTGCAGAACCGTCACAGAAACCTACGGTTACCCCTTCACATTCAACCTCCCGTGATTCTACACCTTATCTCCAGTCAATTGATTCTCAGATATGTTATTTTTGCAATGGCTCCAGGCATTCATGACCCAAATGCCCCGCAAGAGAAGCAACTTGTAAATCACGTGGCACAACAGGCCATTTTCAGCGTGTCTGTCGACTTAAACCTGTCAGAAGTCACTCAAATTGCACGATAGATTCTGCCTTATTTTCCCTGTTGACTGCTGCAGCCCCGAACTGCTTGTCCCGCACGGCGACCAGCATAATGGTAGGCGGAATATCGCTTCAGGCCTCATAGACACAGGAAATTCGAGCAGTTATGTTCCCTTTGGTAGTTCGTACATATGGCTGGAATATATATGCTACCGATTCTGTGATTACCATGGCATCTACATATCTGATGCGTTCAACTGTAACAGTGTTGCTCTCTGTTACTCCTTCAGAATGGCGGAGGTTGCGAGGTGAACAGCGTACGACTTGGCAGAAGGCTGTGAAAGAGATTACGATCTGGTGCGATCTTTCATGATTAAGTCCTCATGACCCACTGCGCTTAGCTGGAAGTATTGCAAGAAATGGAAGCTAACCGATACCAATGGCGTCCGTGCTGCCAGTTTTTCTCCAGATTATTTGATTGAGTGCTTGAAAATGGAGGCACCCAAGAATGCTTGTTGCAGATCAGTAACAGATCCCATCCCTGACCCATTTTTTCCTTTTTTCATTCCAAGGTTTTGAATATAAGTAGATAAACTTTGTGGTTGCACGGCAATGAAGCATCAGCATAATCACAGATCAGGAAACACTATCAACGGGAGACGCTTGAAAAAATGAGGCCGTCCAAGATTTTGTCTCATGGTCGACCAGGATAAAACCCAGCCTGATTCTCACGAGTTTGTCTCTTCCGGTAAGTAATTTATCAACTTGCGTAAAATAACCCTAGAAAACCACTTGGATTAGACGGATACCAGGCCGACGTCACGAGGGTTTTCACATGACGCTCCTGAACACTTTAAAACCTGAATCACAGTCACGTCACTCCATTTAACTCGTGCCATGTTTCCTTTCCAAATATTCAGTGGTAGGATCATCGGACTGTTTACCACGATTCTTCCAGAGATTTTTTTGAAGTAGTCATCCAACCACTCAAGACGTTTTTTCGTTAACGTTCCATCTTTTTACAAGCATTGCATCGCTGACACCGAACAACCCACCGTAACAATGCGCGGTTGCCGTCTGTAGTGACCATTTAACCTCCAACCAGTCTTCGACATACGCATGACTGAATTTCCAGCAGCTTTCTAGCTAAATCACCTCGATACTGAAAGTTGCCGAAGTTGATGAATGGAGTTGCTCTGCGTCAGGACGCGTAATACTGACGGGAAGCAACGTGATAACCGGACCAGCACAATGGCGTAGACGAAGTTAGGTGGTATACCTCAGAACGAACGAAAATCCTTAATTGAGGATTTTCGTAGGTAACTTATAGCCACATGTTGCACATGGTCTTGTGGTTGGGGGCTCCCAAGTCACTTGATGCCAGCAGTGATCTCAACCGAGCCAGAAAACCGCACAGCAAAAAGACGACCGTTTACAGGGATCCAGCCCACTGGGCCCCAGGCCTGGGTGCATCCTTCACGCCAGAGAGGCAATCAGCCATTTCATCAAGAAAGCCAAATGCTTGAAGAGGGAAATGCAGAAATCCGAACTCGCCCTAAAAAGCCTGAGATGCGCGGCAGAAGTGGGGTCTTGTGTCTACTTCAGTTACATGAAGGGAAAGCAGGGTTTAGGCAAAAGATGCCTGGCGCCTGATGTGAGTGAACATAAGGCAATGAAAGCTATACTAATGGTCAAGTCTTTTGAGATTGCTATGGGACTAGCCTACTTTATCTTGCAGGTCCATAGCGAAAACAAGGAAATGCCGTCAACCGGCCGGCATGCACATTGACAGGGATGCATTGTTTATAAGGATCAGTTACTGAATATTCCGAAAAGTCCATGTCCGGCTGCTCGCAGAGGTCAAGTCCAACCGAAGTCCAAAGGACGATCTACAGAAATACTGAAACTATCCCCATCGAGACATCGGGCGACATCAGTGAAGCCACTGCTATAAAAAAAAACCCAATCCGTGAATATCACTATTACCACAACTTTTCGATCCTC